>NW_024056213.1:0-129185 GCF_013401445.1 Tripterygium wilfordii | reverse complement strand
AGCAGTTAGACTTTTAAGAGCACTCAATAGAGTACAACGGTCCACATTGATGCTTTGGAATTGCTCAACTCTCTCCATAGAGGAGCTTTTCATGTTTTTGTGAAATTTGAGACATAACTTGGTCTATTCGCGTCTTTACCTTACGAAACGTGGCACGAAGGCTCAGCTAGCAAGTTAGACTTTTAAGAGCACTCAATAGAGTACAACGGTCCACATTGATGCTTTGGAATTGCTCAACTCTCTCCATAGAGGAGCTTTTCACGTTTTTGTGCAATTTGAGACAACTTGGTCTATTCGCGTCTTTACCTTACGAAACGTGGCACGAAGGCTCACTAGCAAGTTAGACTTTTAAGAGCACTCAATAGAGTACAACGGTCCACATTGATGCTTTGGAATTGCTCAACTCTCTCCATAGAGGAGCTTTTCACGTTTTTGTGCAATTTGAGACATAACTTGGTCTATTCGCGTCTTTACCTTACGAAACGTGGCACGAAGGCTCACCCAGCAAGTTAGACTTTTAAGAGCACTCAATAGAGTACAACGGTCCACATTGATGCTTTGGAATTGCTCAACTCTCTCCATAGAGGAGCTTTTCACGTTTTTGTGCAATTTGAGACATAACTTGGTCTATTCGCGTCTTTACCTTACGAAACGTGGCACGAAGGCTCAGCTAGCAAGTTAGACTTTTAAGAGCACTCAATAGAGTACAACGGTCCACATTGATGCTTTGGAATTGCTCAACTCTCTCCATAGAGGAGCTTTTCACGTTTTTGTGCAATTTGAGACATAACTTGGTCTATTCGCGTTACCTTACGAAACGTGGCACGAAGGCTCAACTAGCAAGTTAGACTTTTAAGAGCACTCAATAGAGTACAACGGTCCACATTGATGCTTTGGAATTGCTCAACTCTCTCCATAGAGGAGCTTTTCACGTTTTTGTGCAATTTGAGACATAACTTGGTCTATTCGCGTCTTTACCTTACGAAACGTGGCACGAAGGCTCAGCTAGCAAGTTAGACTTTTAAGAGCACTCAATAGAGTACAACGGTCCACATTGATGCTTTGGAATTGCTCAACTCTCTCCATGGAGGAGCTTTTCACGTTTTTGTGAAATTTGAGACATAACTTGGTCTATTCTCGTCTTTACCTTACGAAACGTGGCACGAAGGCTCAGCTAGCAAGTTAGACTTTTAAGAGCACTCAATAGAGTACAACGGTCCACATTGATGCTTTGGAATTGCTCAACTCTCTCCATAGAGGAGCTTTTCACGTTTTTGTGCAATTTGAGACATAACTTGGTCTATTCGCGTCTTTACCTTACGAAACGTGGCACGAAGGCTCAACTAGCAAGTTAGACTTTTAAGAGCACTCAATAGAGTACAACGGTCCACATTGATGCTTTGGAATTGCTCAACTCTCTCCATAGAGGAGCTTTTCACGTTTTTGTGCAATTTGAGACATAACTTGGTCTATTCGCGTCTTTACCTTACGAAACGTGGCACGAAGGCTCAACTAGCAAGTTAGACTTTTAAGAGCACTCAATAGAGTACAACGGTCCACATTGATGCTTTGGAATTGCTCAACTCTCTCCATAGAGGAGCTTTTCACGTTTTTGTGCAATTTGAGACATAACTTGGTCTATTCGCGTCTTTACCTTACGAAACGTGGCACGAAGGCTCACTAGCAAGTTAGACTTTTAAGAGCACTCAATAGAGTACAACGGTCCACATTGATGCTTTGGAATTGCTCAACTCTCTCCATAGAGGAGCTTTTCACGTTTTTGTGCAATTTGAGACATAACTTGGTCTATTCGCGTCTTTACCTTACGAAACGTGGCACGAAGGCTCAACTAGCAAGTTACTTTAAGAGCACTCAATAGAGTACAACGGTCCACATTGATGCTTTGGAATTGCTCAACTCTCTCCATAGAGGAGCTTTTCACGTTTTTGTGCAATTTGAGACATAACTTGGTCTATTCGCGTCTTTACCTTACGAAACGTGGCACGAAGGCTCAACTAGCAAGTTAGACTTTAAGAGCACTCAATAGAGTACAACGGTCCACATTGATGCTTTGGAATTGCTCAACTCTCTCCATAGAGGAGCTTTTCACGTTTTTGTGCAATTTGAGACATAACTTGGTCTATTCGCGTCTTTACCTTACGAAACGTGGCACGAAGGCTCAACTAGCAAGTTAGACTTTTAAGAGCACTCAATAGAGTACAACGGTCCACATTGATGCTTTGGAATTGCTCAACTCTCTCCATAGAGGAGCTTTTCACGTTTTTGTGCAATTTGAGACATAACTTGGTCTATTCGCGTCTTTACCTTACGAAACGTGGCACGAAGGCTCAACTAGCAAGTTAGACTTTTAAGAGCACTCAATAGAGTACAACGGTCCACATTGATGCTTTGGAATTGCTCAACTCTCTCCATAGAGGAGCTTTTCACGTTTTTGTGCAATTTGAGACATAACTTGGTCTATTCGCGTCTTTACCTTACGAAACGTGGCACGAAGGCTCAGCTAGCAAGTTAGACTTTTAAGAGCACTCAATAGAGTACAACGGTCCACATTGATGCTTTGGAATTGCTCAACTCTCTCCATAGAGGAGCTTTTCACGTTTTTGTGAAATTTGAGACATAACTTGGTCTATTCGCGTCTTTACCTTACGAAACGTGGCACGAAGGCTCACTAGCAAGTTAGACTTTTAAGAGCACTCAATAGAGTACAACGGTCCACATTGATGCTTTGGAATTGCTCAACTCTCTCCATAGAGGAGCTTTTCACGTTTTTGTGCAATTTGAGACATAACTTGGTCTATTCGCGTCTTTACCTTACGAAACGTGGCACGAAGGCTCACTAGCAAGTTAGACTTTTAAGAGCACTCATAGAGTACAACGGTCCACATTGATGCTTTGGAATTGCTCAACTCTCTCCATAGAGGAGCTTTTCACGTTTTTGTGCAATTTGAAGACATAACTTGGTCTATTCGCGTCTTTACCTTACGAACGTGGCACGAAGGCTCAACTAGCAGTTACACTTTCAAGAGCACTCAATAGAGTACAACGGTCCACATTGATGCTTTGGAATTGCTCAACTCTCCTCCATAGAGGAGCTTTTTCACGTTTTGTGCAATTTGAGACATAACTTGGTCTATTCGCGTCTTAACTTACGAAACGTGGCACGAAGGCTCACCTAGCAAAGTTAGACTTTCAAGAGCACTCAATAGAGTACAACGGTCCACATTGATGCTTTGGAATTGCTCAACTCTCTCCATAGAGGGAGCTTTTCACCGTTTTTGTGGCAATTTGAGACAGTACTTGGTCTATTCGCGTCTTTAGCCTTACGAAAACGTGGGCACGAAGGCTCAACTAGCAAGTTAACTTTCAAGAGCACTCATAGAGTACCAACGGTCCACATTGATGCTTTGGATTGCTCAACTCTCTCCATAGAGGAGCTTTTCACTGTTTTTGAGGCAATTTGAGACATAACTTGGTCTATCGCGTCTTTACCTTACGAACGTGGCTACGAAGGCTCAACTAGCAAGTTAGACTTTCAAGAGCACTCAATAGAGTACAACGGTCCACATTGATGCTTTGGAATTGCTCAACTCTCTCCATAGAGGAGCTTTTCACGTTTTTGTGCGAATTTGAGACATAACTTGGTCTATTCGCGTCTTTACCGTACGAACGTGGCACGAACGGCTCAGCTAGCAAAGTTAGACTTTCAAAAGCACTCAATAGAGTACAACGGTCCACATTGATGCTTGGAATTTGCTGAACTCTCTCCATAGAGGAGCTTTTCACGTTTTTGTGAAATTTGAGACATAACTTGGTCTATTCGCGTCTTTACCTTACGAAACGTGGCACGAAGGCTCAATCTAGCAAGTTAGACTTTAAGAGCACTCAATAGAGTACAACGGTCCACATTGATGCTTTGGAATTGCTCAACTCTCTCCATAGAGGAGCTTTTCACGTTTTTGTGCAATTTGAGACATAACTTGGTCTATTCGCGTCTTTACCTATACGAAACGTGGCACGAAGGCTCAACTAGCAAGTTAGACTTTTAAGAGCACTCAATAGAGTACAAGCGGTCACATTGATGCTTTGGAGATTGCTCAACTCGTCATCCATAGAGGAGCTTTCACGTTTTTGTGCAATTTGAAGACATAACTTGGTCTATTCGCGTCTTACCTTACGAACGTGGCACGAAGGCTCAGCTAGAAGTTAGACTTTCAAGAGCACTCAATAGAGTACAACGGTCCACATTGATGCTTTGGGAATTGCTCAACTCTCTCCATAGAGGAGCTTTTCACGTTTTTGTGCAATTTGAGACATAACTTGGTCTATTCGCGTCTTTACCTTACGAAACGATGGCACGAAGGCTCAACTAGCAAGTTAGACTTTAAAAGAAGCACTCAATAGAGTACAACGGTCCCATTGATGCTTTGGAATTGCTCAACTCTCTCCATAGAGGAGCTTTTCACGTTTTTGTGCAATTTGAGACATAACTTGGTCTATTCGCGTCTTTGACCTTACGAAACGTGGCACGAAGGCTCAGCTAGCAAGTTAGACTTTTAAGAGCACTCAATAGAGTACAAACGGTCCACATTGATGCTTTGGAATTGCTCAACTCTCTCCATAGAGGAGCTTTTCACGTTTTTGTGCAATTTGAGACATAACTTGGTCTATTCGCGTCTTTACCTTACGAAAACGTGGCACGAAGGCTCAAGCTAGCAAGTTAGACTTTCAAGAGCACTCAATAGGTAACACGGTCCACATTGATGCTTTGGAATGGCTCAACTCTCTCCATAGAGGAGCTTTTCACCGTTTTTGTGCAATTTGAGACATAACTTGGTCTATTCGCGTCTTTACCTTACGAAACGTGGCACGAAGGCTCACTAGCAAGTTAAGACTTTTAAGAGCACTCATAGAGTACGAACGGTCCACATTGATGCTTTGAGAATTGGCTCAACTCTCTCCTAGAGGAGCTTTTCACGTTTTTGTGCAATTTGAGACATAACTTGGTCTATTCGCGTCTTTACCTTACGAAACGTGGCACGAAGGCTCAGCTAGCAAATTAGACTTTCAAGAGCACTCAATAGAGTACAACGGTCCACATTGATGCTTTGGAATTGCTCAACTCTCTCCATAGAGGAGCTTTCACGTTTTTGTGAAATTTGAGAGATAACTTGGTCTATTCGCGTCTTTACCTTACGAAACGTGGCACGAAGGCTCAGCTAGCAAGTTAGACTTTCAAGAGCACTCATAGAGTACAACGGTCCACATTGATGCTTTGGAATTGCTCAACTCTCTCCATAGAGGAGCTTTTCACGTTTTGTGAAATTTGAGACATAACTTGGGTCTATTCGCGTCTTTACCTTACGAAACGTGCACGAAGGCTCAAGCTAGCAAGTTAGACTTTAAGAGCACTCAATAGAGTACAACGGTCCACATTGATGCTTTGGAATTGCTCAACTCTCTCCATAGAGGAGCTTTCACGTTTTTGTGCAATTTGAGACATAACTTGGTCTATTCGCGTCTTTACCTTACGAAACGTGGCACGAAGGCTCACCTAGCAAGTTAGACTTTCAAGAGCACTCAATAGAGTACAACGGTCCACATTGATGCTTTGGAATTGCTCAACTCTCTCCATAGAGGAGCTTTTCACGTTTTTGTGCAAGTTGAGACATAACTTGGTCTATTCGCGTCTTTACCTTACGAAACGTGGCACGAAGGCTCAGCTAGCAAGTTAGACTTTAAGAGCACTCAATAGAGTACAACGGTCCACATTGATGCTTTGGAATTGCTCAACTCTCTCCATAGAGGAGCTTTTCACGTTTTTGTGCAATTTGAGACATAACTTGGTCTATTCGCGTCTTTACCTTACGAAACGTGGCACGAAGGCTCAACTAGCAAGTTACACTTTCAAGAGCACTCAATAGAGTACAACGGTCCACATTGATGCTTTGGAATTGCTCAACTCTCTCCATAGAGGAGCTTTTCACGTTTTGTGAAATTTGAGACATAACTTGGTCTATTCGCGTCTTTACCTTACGAAACGTGGCACGAAGGCTCAGCTAGCAAGTTAGACTTTAAGAGCACTCAATAGAGTACAACGGTCCACATTGATGCTTTGGAATTGCTCAACTCTCTCCATAGAGGAGCTTTTCACGTTTTTGTGAAATTTGAGACATAACTTGGTCTATTCGCGTCTTTACCTTACGAAACGTGGCACGAAGGCTCAGCTAGCAAGTTAGACTTTTAAGAGCACTCAATAGAGTACAACGGTCCACATTGATGCTTTGGAATTGCTCAACTCTCTCCATAGAGGAGCTTTTCACGTTTTTGTGAAATTTGAGACATAACTTGGTCTATTCGCGTCTTTACCTTACGAAACGTGGCACGAAGGCTAAGCTAGCAAGTTAGACTTTTAAGAGCACTCAATAGAGTACAACGGTCCACATTGATGCTTTGGAATTGCTCAACTCTCTCCATAGAGGAGCTTTTCACGTTTTTGTGCAATTTGAGACATAACTTGGTCTATTCGCGTCTTTACCTTACGAAACGTGGCACGAAGGCTCAACTAGCAAGTTAGACTTTCAAGAGCACTCAATAGAGTACAACGGTCCACATTGATGCTTTGGAATTGCTCAACTCTCTCCATAGAGGAGCTTTTTCACGTTTTTGTGAATTTGAGACATAACTTGGTCTATTCGCGTCTTTACCTTACGAAACGTGGCACGAAGGCTCAGCTAGCAAGTTAGACTTTAAGAGCACTCAATAGAGTACAACGGTCCACATTGATGCTTTGGAATTGCTCAACTCTCTCCATAGAGGAGCTTTTCACGTTTTTGTGCAATTTGAGACATAACTTGGTCTATTCGCGTCTTTACCTTACGAAACATGGCACGAAGGCTCAGCTAGCAAGTTAGACTTTTAAGAGCACTCAATAGAGTACAACGGTCCAGATTGATGCTTTGGAATTGCTCAACTCTCTCCATAGAGGAGCTTTTCACGTTTTTGTGCAATTTGAGACATAACTTGGTCTATTCGCGTCTTTACCTTACGAAACGTGGCACGAAGGCTCAGCTAGCAAGTTAGACTTTTAAGAGCACTCAATAGAGTACAACGGTCCACATTGATGCTTTGGAATTGCTCAACTCTCTCCATAGAGGAGCTTTTCACGTTTTTGTGCAATTTGAGACATAACTTGGTCTATTCGCGTCTTTACCTTACGAAACGTGGCACGAAGGCTCAGCTAGCAAGTTAGACTTTAAGAGCACTCAATAGAGTACAACGGTCCACATTGATGCTTTGGAATTGCTCAACTCTCTCCATAGAGGAGCTTTCACGTTTTGTGCAATTTGAGACATAACTTGGTCTATTCGCGTCTTTACCTTACGAAACGTGGCACGAAGGCTCAAGCTAGCAAGTTAGACTTTTAAGAGCACTCAATAGAGTACAACGGTCCACATTGATGCTTTGGAATTGCTCAACTCTCTCCATAGAGGAGCTTTTCACGTTTTTGTGCAATTTGAGACATAACTTGGTCTATTCGCGTCTTTACCTTACGAAACGTGGCACGAAGGCTCACTAGCAAGTTAGACTTTCAAGAGCACTCAATAGAGTACAACGGTCCACATTGATGCTTTGGAATTGCTCAACTCTCTCCATAGAGGAGCTTTTCACGTTTTTGTGCAATTTGAGACATAACTTGGTCTATTCGCGTCTTTACCTTACGAAACGTGCACGAAGGCTCAGCTAGCAAGTTAGACTTTTAAGAGCACTCAATAGAGTACAACGGTCCACATTGATGCTTTGGAATTGCTCAACTCTCTCCATAGAGGAGCTTTTCCACGTTTTGTGCAATTTGAGACATAACTTGGTCTATTCGCGTCTTTACCTTACGAAACGTGGCACGAAGGCTCAGCTAGCAAGTTAGACTTTTAAGAGCACTCAATAGAGTACAACGGTCCACATTGATGCTTTGGAATTGCTCAACTCTCTCCATAGAGGAGCTTTTCACGTTTTTGTGCAATTTGAGACATAACTTGGTCTATTCGCGTCTTTACCTTACGAAACGTGGCACGAAGGCTCAGCTAGCAAGTTAGACTTTAAGAGCACTCAATAGAGTACAACGGTCCACATTGATGCTTTGGAATTGCTCAACTCTCTCCATAGAGGAGCTTTTCACGTTTTTGTGAAATTTGAGACATAACTTGGTCTATTCGCGTCTTTACCTTACGAAACGTGGCACGAAGGCTCAAGCTAGCAAGTTAGACTTTAAGAGCCACTCAATAGAGTACAACGGTCCACATTGATGCTTTGGAATTGCTCAACTCTCTCCATAGAGGAGCTTTTCACGTTTTTGTGCAATTTGAGACATAACTTGGTCTATTCGCGTCTTTACCTTACGAAACGTGGCGCGAAGCCTCAACTAGCAAGTTACACTTTCAAGAGCACTCAATAGAGTACAACGGTCCACATTGATGCTTTGGAATTGCTCAACTCTCTCCATAGAGGAGCTTTTCACGTTTTTGTGCAATTTGAGACATAACTTGGTCTATTCGCGTCTTTACCTTACGAAACGTGGCACGAAGGCTCAGCTAGCAAGTTAGACTTTTAAGAGCACTCAATAGAGTACAACGGTCCACATTGATGCTTTGGAATTGCTCAACTCTCTCCATAGAGGAGCTTTTCACGTTTTTGTGAAATTTGAGACATAACTTGGTCTATTCGCGTCTTTACCTTACGAAACGTTGCACGAAGGCTCAGCTAGCAAGTTAGACTTTTAAGAGCACTCAATAGAGTACAACGGTCCACATTGATGCTTTGGAATTGCTCAACTCTCTCCATAGAGGAGCTTTTCACGTTTTGTGCAATTTGAGACATAACTTGGTCTATTCGCGTCTTTACCTTACGAAACGTGGCACGAAGGCTCAGCTAGCAAGTTAGACTTTCAAGAGCACTCAATAGAGTACAACGGTCCACATTGATGCTTTGGAATTGCTCAACTCTCTCCATAGAGGAGCTTTTCACGTTTTTGTGCAAATTTGAGACATAACTTGGTCTATTCGCGTCTTTACCTTACGAAACGTGGCACGAAGGCTCAGCTAGCAAGTTAGACTTTTAAGAGCACTCAATAGAGTACAACGGTCCACATTGATGCTTTGGAATTGCTCAACTCTCTCCATAGAGGAGCTTTTCACGTTTTTGTGCAATTTGAGACATAACTTGGTCTATTCGCGTCTTTACCTTACGAAACGTGGCACGAAGGCTCAGCTAGCAAGTTATACTTTTAAGAGCACTCAATAGAGTACAACGGTCCACATTGATGCTTTGGAATTGCTCAACTCTCTCCATAGAGGAGCTTTTCACGTTTTTTGTGCAATTTGAGACATAACTTGGTCTATTCGCGTCTTTACCTTACGAAACGTGGCACGAAGGCTCAGCTAGCAAGTTAGACTTTTAAGAGCACTCAATAGAGTACAACGGTCCACATTGATGCTTTGGAATTGCTCAACTCTCTCCATAGAGGAGCTTTTCACGTTTTTGTGAAATTTGAGACATAACTTGGTCTATTCGCGTCTTTACCTTACGAAACGTGGCACGAAGGCTCAGCTAGCAAGTTAGACTTTTAAGAGCACTCAATAGAGTACAACGGTCCACATTGATGCTTTGGAATTGCTCAACTCTCTCCATAGAGGAGCTTTTCACGTTTTTGTGCAATTTGAGACATAACTTGGTCTATTCGCGTCTTTACCTTACGAAACGTGGCACGAAGGCTCAGCTAGCAAGTTAGACTTTTAAGAGCACTCAATAGAGTACAACGGTCCACATTGATGCTTTGGAATTGCTCAACTCTCTCCATAGAGGAGCTTTTCACGTTTTTGTGCAATTTGAGACATAACTTGGTCTATTCGCGTCTTTACCTTACGAAACGTGGCACGAAGGCTCAGCTAGCAAGTTAGACTTTTAAGAGCACTCAATAGAGTACAACGGTCCACATTGATGCTTTGGAATTGCTCAACTCTCTCCATAGAGGAGCTTTTCACGTTTTTGTGCAATTTGAGACATAACTTGGTCTATTCGCGTCTTTACCTTACGAAACGTGGCACGAAGGCTCAGCTAGCAAGTTAGACTTTTAAGAGCACTCAATAGAGTACAACGGTCCACATTGATGCTTTGGAATTGCTCAACTCTCTCCATAGAGGAGCTTTTCACGTTTTTGTGCAATTTGAGACATAACTTGGTCTATTCGCGTCTTTACCTTACGAAACGTGGCACGAAGGCTCAGCTAGCAAGTTAGACTTTAAGAGCACTCAATAGAGTACAACGGTCCACATTGATGCTTTGGAATTGCTCAACTCTCTCCATAGAGGAGCTTTTCACGTTTTTGTGAAATTTGAGACATAACTTGGTCTATTCGCGTCTTTACCTTACGAAACGTGGCACGAAGGCTCAGCTAGCAAGTTAGACTTTTAAGAGCACTCAATAGAGTACAACGGTCCACATTGATGCTTTGGAATTGCTCAACTCTCTCCATAGAGGAGCTTTTCACGTTTTTGTGCAATTTGAGACATAACTTGGTCTATTCGCGTCTTTACCTTACGAAACGTGGCACGAAGGCTCAGCTAGCAAGTTAGACTTTAAGAGCACTCAATAGAGTACAACGGTCCACATTGATGCTTTGGAATTGCTCAACTCTCTCCATAGAGGAGCTTTTCACGTTTTTGTGCAATTTGAGACATAACTTGGTCTATTCGCGTCTTTACCTTACGAAACGTGGCACGAAGGCTCAGCTAGCAAGTTAGACTTTTAAGAGCACTCAATAGAGTACAACGGTCCACATTGATGCTTTGGAATTGCTCAACTCTCTCCATAGAGGAGCTTTTCACGTTTTTGTGAAATTTGAGACATAACTTGGTCTATTCGCGTCTTTACCTTACGAAACGTGGCACGAAGGCTCAACTAGCAAGTTAGACTTTTAAGAGCACTCAATAGAGTACAACGGTCCACATTGATGCTTTGGAATTGCTCAACTCTCTCCATAGAGGAGCTTTTCACGTTTTTGTGCAATTTGAGACATAACTTGGTCTATTCGCGTCTTTACCTTACGAAACGTGGCACGAAGGCTCAGCTAGCAAGTTAGACTTTTAAGAGCACTCAATAGAGTACAACGGTCCACATTGATGCTTTGGAATTGCTCAACTCTCTCCATAGAGGAGCTTTTTCACGTTTTTGTGCAATTTGAGACATAACTTGGTCTATTCGCGTCTTTACCTTACGAAACGTGGCACGAAGGCTCAGCTAGCAAGTTAGACTTTTAAGAGCACTCAATAGAGTACAACGGTCCACATTGATGCTTTGGAATTGCTCAACTCTCTCCATAGAGGAGCTTTTCACGTTTTTGTGCAATTTGAGACATAACTTGGTCTATTCGCGTCTTTACCTTACGAAACGTGGCACGAAGGCTCAACTAGCAAGTTAGACTTTAAGAGCACTCAATAGAGTACAACGGTCCACATTGATGCTTTGGAATTGCTCAACTCTCTCCATAGAGGAGCTTTTCACGTTTTTGTGAAATTTGAGACATAACTTGGTCTATTCGCGTCTTTACCTTACGAAACGTGGCACGAAGGCTCAACTAGCAAGTTAGACTTTCAAGAGCACTCAATAGAGTACAACGGTCCACATTGATGCTTTGGAATTGCTCAACTCTCTCCATAGAGGAGCTTTTCACGTTTTTGTGCAATTTGAGACATAACTTGGTCTATTCGCGTCTTTACCTTACGAAACGTGGCACGAAGGCTCAACTAGCAAGTTAGACTTTAAGAGCACTCAATAGAGTACAACGGTCCACATTGATGCTTTGGAATTGCTCAACTCTCTCCATAGAGGAGCTTTTCACGTTTTTGTGAAATTTGAGACATAACTTGGTCTATTCGCGTCTTTACCTTACGAAACGTGGCACGAAGGCTCAGCTAGCAAGTTAGACTTTTAAGAGCACTCAATAGAGTACAACGGTCCACATTGATGCTTTGGAATTGCTCAACTCTCTCCATAGAGGAGCTTTTCACGTTTTTGTGAAATTTGAGACATAACTTGGTCTATTCGCGTCTTTACCTTACGAAACGTGGCACGAAGGCTCAGCTAGCAAGTTAGACTTTTAAGAGCACTCAATAGAGTACAACGGTCCACATTGATGCTTTGGAATTGCTCAACTCTCTCCATAGAGGAGCTTTTCACGTTTTTGTGAAATTTGAGACATAACTTGGTCTATTCGCGTCTTTACCTTACGAAACGTGGCACGAAGGCTCAGCTAGCAAGTTAGACTTTTAAGAGCACTCAATAGAGTACAACGGTCCACATTGATGCTTTGGAATTGCTCAACTCTCTCCATAGAGGAGCTTTTCACGTTTTTGTGCAATTTGAGACATAACTTGGTCTATTCGCGTCTTTACCTTACGAAACGTGGCACGAAGGCTCAACTAGCAAGTTAGACTTTCAAGAGCACTCAATAGAGTACAACGGTCCACATTGATGCTTTGGAATTGCTCAACTCTCTCCATAGAGGAGCTTTTCACGTTTTTGTGCAATTTGAGACATAACTTGGTCTATTCGCGTCTTTACCTTACGAAACGTGGCACGAAGGCTCAACTAGCAAGTTAGACTTTCAAGAGCACTCAATAGAGTACAACGGTCCACATTGATGCTTTGGAATTGCTCAACTCTCTCCATAGAGGAGCTTTTCACGTTTTTGTGCAATTTGAGACATAACTTGGTCTATTCGCGTCTTTACCTTACGAAACGTGGCACGAAGGCTCAACTAGCAAGTTAGACTTTAAAGAGCACTCAATAGAGTACAACGGTCCACATTGATGCTTTGGAATTGCTCAACTCTCTCCATAGAGGAGCTTTTCACGTTTTTGTGCAATTTGAGACATAACTTGGTCTATTCGCGTCTTTACCTTACGAAACGTGGCACGAAGGCTCAGCTAGCAAGTTAGACTTTTAAGAGCACTCAATAGAGTACAACGGTCCACATTGATGCTTTGGAATTGCTCAACTCTCTCCATAGAGGAGCTTTTCACGTTTTTGTGAAATTTGAGACATAACTTGGTCTATTCGCGTCTTTACCTTACGAAACGTGGCACGAAGGCTCAGCTAGCAAGTTAGACTTTTAAGAGCACTCAATAGAGTACAACGGTCCACATTGATGCTTTGGAATTGCTCAACTCTCTCCATAGAGGAGCTTTTCACGTTTTTGTGAAATTTGAGACATAACTTGGTCTATTCGCGTCTTTACCTTACGAAACGTGGCACGAAGGCTCAGCTAGCAAGTTAGACTTTAAGAGCACTCAATAGAGTACAACGGTCCACATTGATGCTTTGGAATTGCTCAACTCTCTCCATAGAGGAGCTTTTCACGTTTTTGTGCAATTTGAGACATAACTTGGTCTATTCGCGTCTTTACCTTACGAAACGTGGCACGAAGGCTCAGCTAGCAAGTTAGACTTTTAAGAGCACTCAATAGAGTACAACGGTCCACATTGATGCTTTGGAATTGCTCAACTCTCTCCATAGAGGAGCTTTTCACGTTTTTGTGCAATTTGAGACATAACTTGGTCTATTCGCGTCTTTACCTTACGAAACGTGGCACGAAGGCTCAGCTAGCAAGTTAGACTTTTAAGAGCACTCAATAGAGTACAACGGTCCACATTGATGCTTTGGAATTGCTCAACTCTCTCCATAGAGGAGCTTTTCACGTTTTTGTGAAATTTGAGACATAACTTGGTCTATTCGCGTCTTTACCTTACGAAACGTGGCACGAAGGCTCAACTAGCAAGTTAGACTTTTAAGAGCACTCAATAGAGTACAACGGTCCACATTGATGCTTTGGAATTGCTCAACTCTCTCCATAGAGGAGCTTTTCACGTTTTTGTGCAATTTGAGACATAACTTGGTCTATTCGCGTCTTTACCTTACGAAACGTGGCACGAAGGCTCAACTAGCAAGTTAGACTTTAAGAGCACTCAATAGAGTACAACGGTCCACATTGATGCTTTGGAATTGCTCAACTCTCTCCATAGAGGAGCTTTTCACGTTTTTGTGCAATTTGAGACATAACTTGGTCTATTCGCGTCTTTACCTTACGAAACGTGGCACGAAGGCTCAGCTAGCAAGTTAGACTTTTAAGAGCACTCAATAGAGTACAACGGTCCACATTGATGCTTTGGAATTGCTCAACTCTCTCCATAGAGGAGCTTTTCACGTTTTTGTGCAATTTGAGACATAACTTGGTCTATTCGCGTCTTTACCTTACGAAACGTGGCACGAAGGCTCAGCTAGCAAGTTAGACTTTTAAGAGCACTCAATAGAGTACAACGGTCCACATTGATGCTTTGGAATTGCTCAACTCTCTCCATAGAGGAGCTTTTCACGTTTTTGTGAAATTTGAGACATAACTTGGTCTATTCGCGTCTTTACCTTACGAAACGTGGCACGAAGGCTCAGCTAGCAAGTTAGACTTTTAAGAGCACTCAATAGAGTACAACGGTCCACATTGATGCTTTGGAATTGCTCAACTCTCTCCATAGAGGAGCTTTTCACGTTTTTGTGCAATTTGAGACATAACTTGGTCTATTCGCGTCTTTACCTTACGAAACGTGGCACGAAGGCTCAGCTAGCAAGTTAGACTTTTAAGAGCACTCAATAGAGTACAACGGTCCACATTGATGCTTTGGAATTGCTCAACTCTCTCCATAGAGGAGCTTTTCACGTTTTTGTGCAATTTGAGACATAACTTGGTCTATTCGCGTCTTTACCTTACGAAACGTGGCACGAAGGCTCAGCTAGCAAGTTAGACTTTTAAGAGCACTCAATAGAGTACAACGGTCCACATTGATGCTTTGGAATTGCTCAACTCTCTCCATAGAGGAGCTTTTCACGTTTTTGTGCAATTTGAGACATAACTTGGTCTATTCGCGTCTTTACCTTACGAAACGTGGCACGAAGGCTCAACTAGCAAGTTAGACTTTTAAGAGCACTCAATAGAGTACAACGGTCCACATTGATGCTTTGGAATTGCTCAACTCTCTCCATAGAGGAGCTTTTCACGTTTTTGTGCAATTTGAGACATAACTTGGTCTATTCGCGTCTTTACCTTACGAAACGTGGCACGAAGGCTCAACTAGCAAGTTAGACTTTTAAGAGCACTCAATAGAGTACAACGGTCCACATTGATGCTTTGGAATTGCTCAACTCTCTCCATAGAGGAGCTTTTCACGTTTTTGTGCAATTTGAGACATAACTTGGTCTATTCGCGTCTTTACCTTACGAAACGTGGCACGAAGGCTCAGCTAGCAAGTTAGACTTTTAAGAGCACTCAATAGAGTACAACGGTCCACATTGATGCTTTGGAATTGCTCAACTCTCTCCATAGAGGAGCTTTTCACGTTTTTGTGCAATTTGAGACATAACTTGGTCTATTCGCGTCTTTACCTTACGAAACGTGGCACGAAGGCTCAGCTAGCAAGTTAGACTTTTAAGAGCACTCAATAGAGTACAACGGTCCACATTGATGCTTTGGAATTGCTCAACTCTCTCCATAGAGGAGCTTTTCACGTTTTTGTGCAATTTGAGACATAACTTGGTCTATTCGCGTCTTTACCTTACGAAACGTGGCACGAAGGCTCAGCTAGCAAGTTAGACTTTTAAGAGCACTCAATAGAGTACAACGGTCCACATTGATGCTTTGGAATTGCTCAACTCTCTCCATAGAGGAGCTTTTCACGTTTTTGTGCAATTTGAGACATAACTTGGTCTATTCGCGTCTTTACCTTACGAAACGTGGCACGAAGGCTCAACTAGCAAGTTAGACTTTTAAGAGCACTCAATAGAGTACAACGGTCCACATTGATGCTTTGGAATTGCTCAACTCTCTCCATAGAGGAGCTTTTCACGTTTTTGTGCAATTTGAGACATAACTTGGTCTATTCGCGTCTTTACCTTACGAAACGTGGCACGAAGGCTCAACTAGCAAGTTAGACTTTTAAGAGCACTCAATAGAGTACAACGGTCCACATTGATGCTTTGGAATTGCTCAACTCTCTCCATAGAGGAGCTTTTCACGTTTTTGTGCAATTTGAGACATAACTTGGTCTATTCGCGTCTTTACCTTACGAAACGTGGCACGAAGGCTCAACTAGCAAGTTAGACTTTCAAGAGCACTCAATAGAGTACAACGGTCCACATTGATGCTTTGGAATTGCTCAACTCTCTCCATAGAGGAGCTTTTCACGTTTTTGTGAATTTGAGACATAACTTGGTCTATTCGCGTCTTTACCTTACGAAACGTGGCACGAAGGCTCAGCTAGCAAGTTAGACTTTTAAGAGCACTCAATAGAGTACAACGGTCCACATTGATGCTTTGGAATTGCTCAACTCTCTCCATAGAGGAGCTTTTCACGTTTTTGTGAAATTTGAGACATAACTTGGTCTATTCGCGTCTTTACCTTACGAAACGTGGCACGAAGGCTCAGCTAGCAAGTTAGACTTTTAAGAGCACTCAATAGAGTACAACGGTCCACATTGATGCTTTGGAATTGCTCAACTCTCTCCATAGAGGAGCTTTTCACGTTTTTGTGCAATTTGAGACATAACTTGGTCTATTCGCGTCTTTACCTTACGAAACGTGGCACGAAGGCTCAACTAGCAAGTTAGACTTTTAAGAGCACTCAATAGAGTACAACGGTCCACATTGATGCTTTGGAATTGCTCAACTCTCTCCATAGAGGAGCTTTTCACGTTTTTGTGCAATTTGAGACATAACTTGGTCTATTCGCGTCTTTACCTTACGAAACGTGGCACGAAGGCTCAGCTAGCAAGTTAGACTTTTAAGAGCACTCAATAGAGTACAACGGTCCACATTGATGCTTTGGAATTGCTCAACTCTCTCCATAGAGGAGCTTTTCACGTTTTTGTGCAATTTGAGACATAACTTGGTCTATTCGCGTCTTTACCTTACGAAACGTGGCACGAAGGCTCAGCTAGCAAGTTAGACTTTTAAGAGCACTCAATAGAGTACAACGGTCCACATTGATGCTTTGGAATTGCTCAACTCTCTCCATAGAGGAGCTTTTCACGTTTTTGTGAAATTTGAGACATAACTTGGTCTATTCGCGTCTTTACCTTACGAAACGTGGCACGAAGGCTCAGCTAGCAAGTTAGACTTTCAAGAGCACTCAATAGAGTACAACGGTCCACATTGATGCTTTGGAATTGCTCAACTCTCTCCATAGAGGAGCTTTTCACGTTTTTGTGCAATTTGAGACATAACTTGGTCTATTCGCGTCTTTACCTTACGAAACGTGCACGAAGGCTCAGCTAGCAAGTTAGACTTTCAAGAGCACTCAATAGAGTACAACGGTCCACTATTGATGCTTTGGAATTGCTCAACTCTCTCCATAGAGGAGCTTTTCACGTTTTTGTGAAATTTGAGACATAACTTGGTCTATTCGCGTCTTTACCTTACGAAACGTGGCACGAAGGCTCAGCTAGCAAGTTAGACTTTTAAGAGCACTCAATAGAGTACAACGGTCCACATTGATGCTTTGGAATTGCTCAACTCTCTCCATAGAGGAGCTTTTCACGTTTTTGTGCAATTTGAGACATAACTTGGTCTATTCGCGTCTTTACCTTACGAAACGTGGCACGAAGGCCTCAAGCTAGCAAGTTAGACTTTTAAGAGCACTCAATAGAGTACAACGGTCCACATTGATGCTTTGGAATTGCTCAACTCTCTCCATAGAGGAGCTTTTCACCTTTTTTGAGCAATTTGAGACATAACTTGGTCTATTCGCGTCTTTACCTTACGAAACGTGGCACGAAGGCTCAACTAGCAAGTTAGACTTTCAAGAGCACTCACTAGAGTACAACGGTCCACATTGATGCTTTGGAATTGCTCAACTCTCTCCATAGAGGAGCTTTTCACGTTTTTGTGTAATTTGAGACATAACTTGGTCTATTCGCGTCTTTACCTTACGAAACGTGGCACGAAGGCTCAACTAGCAAGTTACACTTTCAAGAGCACTCAATAGAGTACAACGGTCCACATTGATGCTTTGGAATTGCTCAACTCTCTCCATAGAGGAGCTTTTCACGTTTTTGTGTAATTTGAGACATAACTTGGTCTATTCGCGTCTTTACCTTACGAAACGTGGCACGAAGGCTCAACTAGCAAGTTAGACTTTTAAGAGCACTCAATAGAGTACAACGATCCACATTGATGCTTTGGAATTGCTCAACTCTCTCCATAGAGGAGCTTTTCACGTTTTTGTGCAATTTGAGACATAACTTGGTGTATTCGCGTCTTTACCTTACGAAACGTGGCACGAAGGCTCAGCTAGCAAGTTAGACTTTCAAGAGCGCTCACTAGAGTACAACGGTCCACATTGATGCTTTGGAATTGCTCAACTCTCTCCATAGAGGAGCTTTTCACGTTTTTGTGTAATTTGAGACATAACTTGGTCTATTCGCGTCTTTACCTTACGAAACGTGGCACGAAGCCTCAACTAGCAAGTTACACTTTCAAGAGCACTCAATAGAGTACAACGGTCCACATTGATGCTTTGGAATTGCTCAACTCTCTCCATAGAGGAGCTTTTCACGTTTTTGTGGAATTTGAGACATAACTTGGTCTATTCGCGTCTTTGCCTTACGAAACGTGGCACGAAGGCTCAGCTAGCAAGTTAGACTTTTAAGAGCACTCAATAGAGTACAACGGTCCACATTGATGCTTTGGAATTGCTCAACTCTCTCCATAGAGGAGCTTTTCACGTTTTTGTGAAATTTGAGACTATAACTTGGTCTAATTCGCTGTCTTTACCTTATGAAACGTGGCACGAAGGCTCAGCTAGTAAGTTAGACTTTTAAGAGCACTCAATAGAGTACAACGGTCCACATTGATGCTTTGGAATTGCTCAACTCTCTCCATAGAGGAGCTTTTCACGTTTTTGTGAAATTTGAGACATAACTTGGTCTATTCGCGTCTTTACCTTACGAAACATGGCGCGAAGGCTCAACTAGCAAGTTAGACTTTTAACAGCACTCAATAGAGTACAACAGGTCCACATTGATGCTTTGGAATTGCTCAACTCTCTCCATAGAGGAGCTTTTCACGTTTTTGTGCAATTTGAGACATAACTTGGTCTATTCGCGTCTTTACCTTACGAAACGTGACACGAAGGCTCAGCTAGCAAGTTAGACTTTTAAGAGCACTCAATAGAGTACAACGGTCCACATTGATGCTTTGGAATTGCTCAACTCTCTCCATAGAGGAGCTTTTCACGTTTTTGTGCAATTTGAGACATAACTTGGTCTATTCGCGTCTTTACCTTACGAAACGTGGCACGAAGGCTCAGCTAGCAAGTTAGACTTTTAAGAGCACTCAATAGAGTACAACGGTCCACATTGATGCTTTGGAATTGCTCAACTCTCTCCATAGAGGAGCTTTTCACGTTTTTGTGAAATTTGAGACACAACTTGGTCTATTCGCGTCGTTACCTTACGAAACGTGGCACGAAGGCTCAGCTAGCAAGTTAGACTTTTAAGAGCACTCAATAGAGTACAACGGTCCACATTGATGCTTTGGAATTGCTCAACTCTCTCCATAGAGGAGCTTTTCACGTTTTTGTGCAATTTGAGACATAACTTGGTCTATTCGCGTCTTTACCTTACGAAACGTGGCACGAGGCCTCAACTAGTAAGTTAGACTTTTAAGAGCACTCAATGGAGTACAATGGTCCACATTGATGCTTTGGAATTGCTCAACTCTCTCCATAGAGCAGCTTTTCACGTTTTTGAGCAATTTAAGACATAACTTGGTCTATTCGCGTTTTTACCTTACGAAACGTGGCACGAAGGCTCAACTAGCAAGTTAGACTTTCAAGAGCGCTCACTAGAGTACAACGGTCCACATTGATGCTTTGGAATTGCTCAACTCTCTCCATAGAGGAGCTTTTCACGTTTTTGTGCAATTTGAGACATAACTTGGTCTATTCGCGTCTTTACCTTACGAAACGTGGCACGAAGCCTCAACTAGCAAGTTACACTTTCAAGAGCACTCAATAGAGTACAACGGTCCACATTGATGCTTTGGAATTGCTCAACTCTCTCCATAGAGGAGCTTTTCACGTTTTTGTGCAATTTGAGACATAACTTGGTCTATTCGCGTCTTTGCCTTACGAAACGTGGCACGAAGGCTCAGCTAGCAAGTTAGACTTTTAAGAGCACTCAATAGAGTACAACGGTCCACATTGATGCTTTGGAATTGCTCAACTCTCTCCATAGAGGAGCTTTTCACGTTTTTGTGCAATTTGAGACAAAACTTGGTCTATTCGCGTCTTTACCTTACGAAACGTGGCACGAAGGCTCAGCTAGCAAGTTAGACTTTTAAGAGCACTCAATAGAGTACAACGGTCCATATTGATGCTTTGGAATTGCTCAACTCTCTCCATAGAGGAGCTTTTCACGTTTTTGTGAAATTTGAGACATAACTTGGTCTATTCGCGTCGTTACCTTACGAAACGTGGCACGAAGGCTCAGCTAGCAAGTTAGACTTTTAAGAGCACTCAATAGAGTACAACGGTCCACATTGATGCTTTGGAATTGCTCAACTCTCTCCATAGAGGAGCTTTTCACGTTTTTGTGCAATTTGAGACATAACTTGGTCTATTCGCGTCTTTACCTTACGAAACGTGGCACGAAGCCTCAACTAGTAAGTTAGACTTTTAAGAGCACTCAATAGAGTACAATGGTCCACATTGATGCTTTGGAATTGCTCAACTCTCTCCATAGAGCAGCTTTTCACGTTTTTGAGCAATTTGAGACATAACTTGGTCTATTCGCGTCTTTACCTTACGAAACGTGGCACGAAGGCTCAACTAGCAAGTTAGACTTTCAAGAGCGCTCACTAGAGTACAACGGTCCACATTGATGCTTTGGAATTGCTCAACTCTCTCCATAGAGGAGCTTTTCACGTTTTTGTGTAATTTGAGACATAACTTGGTCTATTCGCGTCTTTACCTTACGAAACGTGGCACGAAGCCTCAACTAGCAAGTTACACTTTCAAGAGCACTCAATAGAGTACAACGGTCCACATTGATGCTTTGGAATTGCTCAACTCTCTCCATAGAGGAGCTTTTCACGTTTTTGTGGAATTTGAGACATAACTTGGTCTATTCGCGTCTTTGCCTTACGAAACGTGGCACGAAGGCTCAGCTAGCAAGTTAGACTTTTAAGAGCACTCAATAGAGTACAACGGTCCACATTGATGCTTTGGAATTGCTCAACTCTCTCCATAGAGGAGCTTTTCACGTTTTTGTGAAATTTGAGATATAACTTGGTCAATTCGTGTCTTTACCTTATGAAACGTGGCAAGAAGGCTCAGCTAGTAAGTTAGACTTTTAAGAGCACTCAATAGAGTACAACGGTCCACATTGATGCTTTGGAATTGCTCAACTCTCTCCATAGAGGAGCTTTTCATGTTTTTGTGAAATTTGAGACATAACTTGGTCTATTCGCGTCTTTACCTTACGAAACATGGCGCGAAGGCTCAACTAGCAAGTTAGACTTTTAACAGCACTCAATAGAGTACAACAGTCCAATTGATGCTTTGGAATTGCTCAACTCTCTCCATAGAGGAGCTTTTCACGTTTTTGTGCAATTTGAGACATAACTTGGTCTATTCGCATCTTTACCTTACGAAACGTGACACGAAGGCTCAGCAAGCAAGTTAGACTTTTAAGAGCACTCAATAGACTACAACGGTCCACATTGATGCTTTGGAATTGCTCAACTCTCTCCATAGAGGAGCTTTTCACGTTTTTGTGCAATTTGAGACATAACTTGGTGTATTCGCGTCTTTACCTTACGAAACGTGGCACGAAGGCTCAGCTAGCAAGTTAGACTTTTAAGAGCACTCAATAGAGTACAACGGTCCACATTGATGCTTTGGAATTGCTCAACTCTCTCCATAGAGGAGCTTTTCAAGTTTTTGTGCAATTTGAGACATAACTTGGTCTATTCGCGTCTTTACCTTACGAAACGTGGCACGAAGCCTCAACTAGCAAGTTAGACTTTTAAGAGCACTCAATAGAGTACAACGGTCCACATTGATGCTTTGGAATTGCTCAACTCTCTCCATAGAGGAGCTTTTCACGTTTTTTGAGCAATTTGAGACATAACTTGGTCTATTCGCGTCTTTACCTTACGAAACGTGGCACGAAGGCTCAACTAGCAAGTTAGACTTTCAAGAGCGCTCACTAGAGTACAACGGTCCACATTGATGCTTTGGAATTGCTCAACTCTCTCCATAGAGGAGCTTTTCACGTTTTTGTGTAATTTGAGACATAACTTGGTCTATTCGCGTCTTTACCTTACGAAACGTGGCACGAAGGCCTCAACTAGCAAGTTACACTTTCAAGAGCACTCAATAGAGTACAACGGTCCACATTGATGCTTTGGAATTGCTCAACTCTCTCCATAGAGGAGCTTTTCACGTTTTTGTGGAATTTGAGACATAACTTGGTCTATTCGCGTCTTTGCCTTACGAAACGTGGCACGAAGGCTCAGCTAGCAAGTTAGACTTTTAAGAGCACTCAATAGAGTACAACGGTCCACATTGATGCTTTGGAATTGCTCAACTCTCTCCATAGAGGAGCTTTTCACGTTTTTGTGAAATTTGAGATATAACTTGGTCAATTCGTGTCTTTACCTTATGAAACGTGGCAAGAAGGCTCAGCTAGTAAGTTAGACTTTTAAGAGCACTCAATAGAGTACAACGGTCCACATTGATGCTTTGGAATTGCTCAACTCTCTCCATAGAGGAGCTTTTCACGTTTTTGTGAAATTTGAGACATAACATGGTCTATTCGCGTCTTTACCTTACGAAACATGGCGCGAAGGCTCAACTAGCAAGTTAGACTTTTAACAGCACTCAATAGAGTACAACAGTCCAATTGATGCTTTGGAATTGCTCAACTCTCTCCAGAGAGGAGCTTTTCACGTTTTTGTGCAATTTGAGACATAACTTGGTCTATTCGCATCTTTACCTTACGAAACGTGGCACGAAGGTTCAGCTAGCAAGTTAGACTTTTAAGAGCACTCAATAGAGTACAACGGTCCACATTGATGCTTTGGAATTGCTCAACTCTCTCCATAGAGGAGCTTTTCACGTTTTTGTGCAATTTGAGACATAACTTGGTGTATTCGCGTCTTTACCTTACGAAACGTGGCACGAAGGCTCAGCTAGCAAGTTAGACTTTTAAGAGCACTCAATAGAGTACAACGGTCCACATTGATGCTTTGGAATTGCTCAACTCTCTCCATAGAGCAGCTTTTCACGTTTTTGAGCAATTTGAGACATAACTTGGTCTATTCGCGTCTTTACCTTACGAAACGTGGCACGAAGGCTCAACTAGCAAGTTAGACTTTCAAGAGCGCTCACTAGAGTACAACGGTCCACATTGATGCTTTGGAATTGCTCAACTCTCTCCATAGAGGAGCTTTTCACGTTTTTGTGTAATTTGAGACATAACTTGGTCTATTCGCGTCTTTACCTTACGAAACGTGGCACGAAGCCTCAACTAGCAAGTTACACTTTCAAGAGCACTCAATAGAGTACAACGGTCCACATTGATGCTTTGGAATTGCTCAACTCTCTCCATAGAGGAGCTTTTCACGTTTTTGTGGCAATTTGAGACATAACTTGGTCTATTCGCGTCTTTGCCTTACGAAACGTGGCACGAAGGCTCAGCTAGCAAGTTAGACTTTTAAGAGCACTCAATAGAGTACAACGGTCCACATTGATGCTTTGGAATTGCTCAACTCTCTCCATAGAGGAGCTTTTCACGTTTTTGTGAAATTTGAGATATAACTTGGTCTAATTCGTGTCTTTACCTTATGAAACGTGGCAAGAAGGCTCAGCTAGTAAGTTAGACTTTTAAGAGCACTCAATAGAGTACAACGGTCCACATTGATGCTTTGGAATTGCTCAACTCTCTCCATAGAGGAGCTTTTCACGTTTTTGTGAAATTTGAGACATAACTTGGTCTATTCGCGTCTTTACCTTACGAAACATGGCGCGAAGGCTCAACTAGCAAGTTAGACTTTTAACAGCACTCAATAGAGTACAACAGTCCAATTGATGCTTTGGAATTGCTCAACTCTCTCCATAGAGGAGCTTTTCACGTTTTTGTGCAATTTGAGACATAACTTGGTCTATTCGCATCTTTACCTTACGAAACGTGGCACGAAGGTTCAGCTAGCAAGTTAGACTTTCAAGAGCACTCAATAGAGTACAACGGTCCACATTGATGCTTTGGAATTGCTCAACTCTCTCCATAGAGGAGCTTTTCACGTTTTTGTGCAATTTGAGACATAACTTGGTGTATTCGCGTCTTTACCTTACGAAACGTGGCACGAAGGCTCAGCTAGCAAGTTAGACTTTTAAGAGCACTCAATAGAGTACAACGGTCCACATTGATACTTTGGAATTTCTCAACTCTCTCCATAGAGCAGCTTTTCACGTTTTTGGGAAATTTCAGACACAACTTGGTCTATTCGCGTCATTACCTTACGAAACGTGGCACGAAGGCTCAGCTAGCAAGTTAGACTTTCAAGAGCACTCAATAGAGTACAACGGTCCACATTGATGCTTTGGAATTGCTCAACTCTCTCCATAGAGGAGCTTTTCACGTTTTTGTGCAATTTGAGACATAACTTGGTCTATTCGCGTCTTTGCCTTACGAAACGTGACACGAAGGCTCAGCTAGCAAGTTAGACTTTTAAGAGCACTCAATAGAGTACAACGGTCCATATTGATGCTTTGGAATTGCTGAACTCTCTCCATAGAGGAGCTTTTCACGTTTTTGTGAAATTTGAGACACAACTTGGTCTATTCGCGTCGTTACCTTACGAAACGTGGCACGAAGGCTCAGCTAGCAAGTTAGACTTTTAAGAGCACTCAATAGAGTACAACGGTCCACATTGATGCTTTGGAATTGCTCAACTCTCTCCATAGAGGAGCTTTTCAAGTTTTTGTGCAATTTGAGACATAACTTGGTCTATTCGCGTCTTTACCTTACGAAACGTGGCACGAAGCCTCAACTAGCAAGTTAGACTTTTAAGAGCACTCAATAGAGTACAACGGTCCACATTGATGCTTTGGAATTGCTCAACTCTCTCCATAGAGGAGCTTTTCACGTTTTTGTGAAATTTGAGATATAACTTGGTCAATTCGTGTCTTTACCTTATGAAACGTGGCAAGAAGGCTCAGCTAGTAAGTTAGACTTTTAAGAGCACTCAATAGAGTACAACGGTCCACATTGATGCTTTGGAATTGCTCAACTCTCTCCATAGAGGAGCTTTTCACGTTTTTGTGAAATTTGAGACATAACTTGGTCTATTCGCGTCTTTACCTTACGAAACATGGCGCGAAGGCTCAACTAGCAAGTTAGACTTTTAACAGCACTCAATAGAGTACAACAGTCCAATTGATGCTTTGGAATTGCACAACTCTCTCCATAGAGGAGCTTTTCAAGTTTTTGTGCAATTTGAGACATAACTTGGTCTATTCGCATCTTTACCTTACGAAACGTGGCACGAAGGTTCAGCTAGCAAGTTAGACTTTTAAGAGCACTCAATAGAGTACAACGGTCCACATTGATGCTTTGTAATTTCTCAACTCTCTCCATAGAGGAGCTTTTCACGTTTTTGTGCAATTTGAGACATAACTTGGTGTATTCGCGTCTTTACCTTACGAAACGTGGCACGAAGGCTCAGCTAGCAAGTTAGACTTTTAAGAGCACTCAATAGAGTACAACGGTCCACATTGATGCTTTGGAATTGCTCAACTCTCTCCATAGAGCAGCTTTTCACGTTTTTGGGAAATTTGAGACACAACTTGGTCTATTCGCGTCATTACCTTACGAAACGTGGCACGAAGGCTCAGCTAGCAAGTTAGACTTTCAAGAGCACTCAATAGAGTACAACGGTCCACATTGATGCTTTGGAATTGCTCAACTCTCTCCATAGAGGAGCTTTTCACGTTTTTGAGCAATTTGAGACATAACTTGGTCTATTCGCGTCTTTACCTTACGAAACGTGGCACGAAGGCTCTACTAGCAAGTTAGACTTTTGAGAGCACTCCATAGAGTACAACGGTCCACATTGATGCTTTGGAATTGCTCAACTCTCTCCATAGAGGAGCTTTTCACGTTTTTGTGCAATTTGAGATATAACTTGGTCTATTCGCGTCTTTAAACGTGGCACAAAGGCTCAACTAGAAAGTTAGACTTTTAAGAGCACTCAATAGAGTACAACTGTCCACATTGATACTTTGGAATTCCTCAACTCTCTCCATAGAGGAGCTTTTCACGTTTTTGAGCAATTTGAGACATAACTTGGTCTATTCGCGTCTTTACCTTACGAAACGTGGCACGAAGGCTCAACTAGCAAGTTAGACTTTCAAGAGCACTCAATAGAGTACAACCGTCCACATTGATGCTTTGGAATTGCTCAACTCTCTCCATAGAGAAGCTTTTAGCGTTTTTGTGCAATTTGGGACATAACTTGTTCTATTCGCGTCTTTACCTTACGAAACGTGGCACGAAGGCTCAACTAGCAAGTTACACTTACAAGAGCACTCAATAGAGAACGACGGTCCACATTGATGCTTTGGAATTGCTCAAATCTCTCCATAGAGGAGCTTTTCTCGTTTTTGTGCAATTTGAGACATAACTTGGTCTATTCGCGTCTTTACCTTACGAAACGTGGCACGAAGGCTCAACTAGCAAGATAGACTTTTAAGAGCACTCAATAGAGTACAATGGTCCAGATTGATGCTTTGGAATTGCTCAACTCTCTCCATAGAGGAGCTTTTCACGTTTTTGTGCAATTTGAGACATAACTTGGTCTATTCGCGTCTTTACCTTATGAAACGTGGCACGAAGGCTCAACTAGCAAGTTAAACTTTCAAGAGCACTCAATAGAGTACAACCGTCCACATTGATGCTTTGGAATTGCTCAACTCTCTCCATAGAGGAGCTTTTCACGTTTTTGAGCAATTTGAGACATAACTTGGTCTATTCGCGTCTTTACCTTACGAAACGTGGCACGAAGGCTCTACTAGCAAGTTAGACTTTTAAGAGCACTCCATAGAGTACAACGGTCCACATTGATGCTTTGGAATTGCTCAACTCTCTCCATAGAGGAGCTTTTCACGTTTTTGTGCAATTTGAGATATAACTTGGTCTATTCGCGTCTTTAAACGTGGCACAAAGGCTCAACTAGAAAGTTAGACTTTTAAGAGCACTCAATAGAGTACAACTGTCCACATTGATGCTTTGGAATTCCTCAACTCTCTCCATAGAGGAGCTTTTCACGTTTTTGAGCAATTTGAGACATAACTTGGTCTATTCGCGTCTTTACCTTACGAAACATGGCGCGAAGGCTCAACTAGCAAGTTAAACTTTCAAGAGCACTCAATAGAGTACAACCGTCCACATTGATGCTTTGGAATTGCTCAACTCTCTCCATAGAGGAGCTTTTCACGTTTTTGAGCAATTTGAGACATAACTTGGTCTATTCGCGTCTTTACCTTACGAAACGTGGCACGAAGGCTCTACTAGCAAGTTAGACTTTTAAGAGCACTCCATAGAGTACAACGGTCCACATTGATGCTTTGGAATTGCTCAACTCTCTCCATAGAGGAGCTTTTCACGTTTTTGTGCAATTTTAGATATAACTTGGTCTATTCGCGTCTTTAAACGTGGCACAAAGGCTCAACTAGCAAGTTAGACTTTTAAGAGCACTCAATAGAGTACAACTGTCCACATTGATGCTTTGGAATTGCTCAACTCTCTCCATAGAGGAGCTTTTCACGTTTTTGAGCAATTTGAGACATAACTTGGTCTATTCGCGTCTTTACCTTACGAAACATGGCGCGAAGGCTCAACTAGCAAGTTAAACTTTCAAGAGCACTCAATAGAGTACAACCGTCCACATTGATGCTTTGGAATTGCTCAACTCTCTCCATAGAGGAGCTTTTCACGTTTTTGAGCAATTTGAGACATAACTTGGTCTATTCGCGTCTTTACCTTACGAAACGTGGCACGAAGGCTCTACTAGCAAGTTAGACTTTTAAGAGCACTCCATAGAGTACAACGGTCCACATTGATGCTTTGGAATTGCTCAACTCTCTCCATAGAGGAGCTTTTCACGTTTTTGTGCAATTTTAGATATAACTTGGTCTATTCGCGTCTTTAAACGTTGCACAAAGGCTCAACTAGCAAGTTAGACTTTTAAGAGCACTCAATAGAGTACAACTGTCCACATTGATGCTTTGGAATTGCTCAACTCTCTCCATAGAGGAGCTTTTCACGTTTTTGTGCAATTTTAGATATAACTTGGTCTATTCGCGTCTTTAAACGTGGCACAAAGGCTCAACTAGCAAGTTAGACTTTTAAGAGCACTCAATAGAGTACAACGGTCCAATTGATGCTTTGGAATTGCTCAACTCTCTCCATAGAGGAGCTTTTCACGTTTTTGTGCAATTTGATACATAACTTGGTCTATTCGCGTCTTTACCTTACGAAACGTGGCACGAAGGCTCAGCTAGGTAGTTAGACTTTTAAGAGCACTCAATAGAGTACAACGGTCCAATTGATGCTTTGGAATTGCTCAACTCTCTCCATAGAGGAGTTTTTCACGTTTTTGTGCAATTTGATACATAACTTGGTCTATTCGCGTCTTTACCTTACGAAACGTGGCACGAAGGCTCAGCTAGCTAGTTAGACTTTTAAGAGCACTCAATAGAGTACAACGGTCCACATTGATGCTTTGGAATTGCTCAACTCTCTCCATAGAGGAGCTTTTCGCGTTTTTGTGCAATTTGGGACATAACTTGTTCTATTCGCGTTTTTACCTTACGAAACGTGGCACGAAGGCTCAGCTAGCTAGTTAGACTTTTAAGAGCACTCAATAGAGTACAACGGTCCAATTGATGCTTTGGAATTGCTCAACTCTCTCCATAGAGGAGCTTTTCACGTTTTTGTGCAATTTGATACATAACTTGGTCTATTCGCGTCTTTACCTTACGAAACGTGGCACGAAGGCTCAGCTAGCTAGTTAGACTTTTAAGAGCACTCAATAGAGTACAACGGTCCACATTGATGCTTTGGAATTGCTCAACTCTCTCCATAGAGGAGCTTTTCGCGTTTTTGTGCAATTTGGGACATAACTTGTTCTATTCGCGTCTTTACCTTACGAAACGTGGCACGAAGGCTCAACTAGCAAGTTACACTTACAAGAGCACTCAATAGAGAATGACGGTCCACATTGATGCTTTGGAATTGCTCAACTCTCTCCATAGAGGAGCTTTTCACGTTTTTGTGCAATTTGAGACATAACTTGGTCTATTCGCGTCTTTACCTTACGAAACGTGGCACGAAGGCTCAACTAGCAAGTTAAACTTTCAAGAGCACTCAATAGAGTACAACCGTCCACATTGATGCTTTGGAATTGCTCAACTCTCTCCATAGAGGAGCTTTTCACGTTTTTGAGCAATTTGAGACATAACTTGGTCTATTCGCGTCTTTGCCTTACGAAACGTGGCACGAAGGCTCTACTAGCAAGTTAGACTTTTAAGAGCACTCCATAGAGTACAACGGTCCACATTGATGCTTTGGAATTGCTCAACTCTCTCCATAGAGGAGCTTTTCACGTTTTTGTGCAATTTGAGATATAACTTGGTCTATTCGCGTCTTTAAACGTGGCACAAAGGCTCAACTAGCAAGTTAGACTTTTAAGAGCACTCAATAGAGTACAACTGTCCACATTGATGCTTTGGAATTGCTCAACTCTCTCCATAGAGGAGCTTTTCACGTTTTTGAGCAATTTGAGACATAACTTGGTCTATTCGCGTCTTTACCTTGCGAAACATGGCGCGAAGGCTCAACTAGCAAGTTAGACTTTTAACAGCACTCAATAGAGTACAACGGTCCAATTGATGCTTTGGAATTGCTCAACTCTCTCCATAGAGGAGCTTTTCACGTTTTTGTGCAATTTGATACATAACTTGGTCTATTCGCGTCTTTACCTTACGAAACGTGGCACGAAGGCTCAGCTAGCAAGTTAGACTTTTAAGAGCACTCAATAGAGTACAACGGTCCACATTGATGCTTTGGAATTGCTCAACTCTCTCCATAGAGCAGCTTTTCACGTTTTTGTGCAATTTGATACATAACTTGGTCTATTCGCGTCTTTACCTTACGAAACGTGGCACGAAGGCTCAGCTAGCTAGTTAGACTTTTAAGAGCACTCAATAGAGAACAACGGTCCACATTGATGCTTTGGAATTGCTCAACTCTCTCCATAGAGGAGCTTTTCGCGTTTTTGTGCAATTTGGGACATAACTTGTTCTATTCGCGTTTTTACCTTACGAAACGTGGCACGAAGGCTCAGCTAGCTAGTTAGACTTTTAAGAGCACTCAATAGAGTACAACGGTCCAATTGATGCTTTGGAATTGCTCAACTCTCTCCATAGAGGAGCTTTTCACGTTTTTGTGCAATTTGATACATAACTTGGTCTATTCGCGTCTTTACCTTACGAAACGTGGCACGAAGGCTCAGCTAGCTAGTTAGACTTTTAAGAGCACTCAATAGAGTACAACGGTCCACATTGATGCTTTGGAATTGCTCAACTCTCTCCATAGAGGAGCTTTTCGCGTTTTTGTGCAATTTGGGACATAACTTGTTCTATTCGCGTCTTTACCTTACGAAACGTGGCACGAAGGCTCAACTAGCAAGTTACACTTACAAGAGCACTCAATAGGGAACGACGGTCCACATTGATGCTTTGGAATTGCTCAAATCTCTCCATAGAAGAGCTTTTCTCGTTTTTGTGCAATTTGAGACATAACTTGGTCTATTCGCGTCTTTACCCTACGAAACGTGACACGAAGGCTCAACTAGCAAGATATACTTTTAAGAGCACTCAATAGAGTACAACGGTCCAGATTGATGCTTTGGAATTGCTCAACTCTCTCCATAGAGGAGCTTTTCACGTTTTTGTGCAATTTGAGACATAACTTGGTCTATTCGCGTCTTTACCTTACGAAACGTGGCACGAAGGCTCAACTAGCAAGTTAAACTTTCAAGAGCACTCAATAGAGTACAACCGTCCACATTGATGCTTTGGAATTGCTCAACTCTCTCCATAGAGGAGCTTTTCACGTTTTTGAGCAATTTGAGACATAACTTGGTCTATTCGCGTCTTTACCTTACGAAACGTGGCACGAAGGCTCTACTAGCAAGTTAGACTTTTAAGAGCACTCCATAGAGTACAACGGTCCACATTGATGCTTTGGAATTGCTCAACTCTCTCCATAGAGGAGCTTTTCACGTTTTTATGCAATTTGAGATATAACTTGGTCTATTCGCGTCTTTAAACGTGGCACAAAGGCTCAACTAGCAAGTTAGACTTTTAAGAGCACTCAATAGAGTACAACTGTCCACATTGATGCTTTGGAATTGCTCAACTCTCTCCATAGAGGAGCTTTTCACGTTTTTGAGCAATTTGAGACATAACTTGGTCTATTCGCGTCTTTACCTTACGAAACATGGCGCGAAGGCTCAACTAGCAAGTTAGACTTTTAACAGCACTCAATAGAGTACAACGGTCCAATTGATGCTTTGGAATTGCTCAACTCTCTCCATAGAGGAGCTTTTCACGTTTTTGTGCAATTTGAGACATAACTTGGTCTATTCGCGTCTTTACCTTACGAAACGTGGCACGAAGGCTCAGCTAGCAAGTTAGACTTTTAAGAGCACTCAATAGAGTACAACGGTCCACATTGATGCTTTGGAATTGCTCAACTCTCTCCATAGAGCAGCTTTTCACGTTTTTGTGAAATTTGAGACATAACTTGGTCTATTCGCGTCTTTACCTTACGAAACGTGGCACGAAGGCTCAACTAGCAAGTTAGACTTTCAAGAGCACTCAATAGAGTACAACCGTCCACATTGATGCTTTGGAATTGCTCAACTCTCTCCGTAGAGGAGCTTTTCACGCTTTTGAGCAATTTGAGACATAACTTGGTCTATTCGCGTCTTTACCTTACGAAACGTGGCCCGAAGGCTCAACTAGCATGTTAGACTTTTAAGAGCACTCAATAGAGTACAACGGTCCAATTGATGCTTTGGAATTGCTCAACTCTCTCCATAGAGGAGCTTTTCACGTTTTTGTGCAATTTGAGACATAACTTGTTCCATTCGCGTCATTACCTTACGAAACGTGGCACGAAGGCTCAACTAGCAAGTTACACTTACAAGAGCACTCAATAGAGAACAACGGTCCACATTGATGCTTTGGAATTGCTCAACTCTCTCCATAGAGGATCTTTTCTCGTTTTTGTGCAATTTGAGACATAACTTGGTCTATTCGCGTCTTTACCTTACGAAACTTGGCACGAAGGCTCACCTAGCTGTTGGATCGGATGGCACCCCAAGAGGGGGGGTGAATTGTGTTCTTAGTCAATTTTAGACTAGGTCACCTCTTTTTTTAGTTTCACCCTAAGCGGAAGCTAAATACCAAATTGAGTACTAGTGTAGATGTATATAAATCAAGTAGAACAATCAATTCGAGCAAATCACATATAAAATCCTAATATGATTGTATGGTCTCCTAATGGCATATTTGAGCACAAAGCAATCAAATAAGCTCAAGCAAGTCAAGGACAATTGATATAAGCAAGATAGATAACTTTAAGATCAAGAACCAAGCAAGATGATCAAGTATGTATATGTCACTTGTAAAACAAATGTAATTAGGGCACAAAATCAGATTTGACAATTAATTGAACAAGCTTGACTCTAGCAACCTAAATGATCAATTTCAAGTATGTATGATATGAGAATGCAATGCTAATTGAAATTGCTGGAAAGTAAAAGAGGCAAGAGATTTATAGTGGTTCGGCTTAACCCAAGCCTACTCCACTCCCCAAGTCCCACTTGGGAATTTCAAACACTCCACTATAGCTTGTTCAACCGAGTCAATCGGAACTCATACAACCAGTGTTTTTGTAGCTCAAACACCAAACTTTACACACAGTGTGGTTTATAACTCACCACACCAAACTCTACACACCGTGTGGTTTGTAGCTCACCACACTAACTTAATCAACAAAATACAAGCTCAAAAATGGCTCTAATAATAACCGGGTATGAGATAAGTTTAGGCTCAAAGGCTGGCTCTTTAGTAGCTGGATTTGTAAGTGTTGAGGCTCAATTTATGTTCTGGAAATCAGATTGTTCAAGCAAGAAAATGGCTCTTGAGGAAATGATAAGAATCAAGTAAGAAAGGCTCAAGAGTAACAATAAAGCTTTACTTGGCTAGTGTGTATGATCTCTCTTCAAAATCAAGTATGTAATCAAGGAATGAATGAGTGAAAGAATGAAAGCTTAGAAGATGAAGAACACTAGAGAGAGAGTGTAATTTTCGGCCAAGTGTATGCACCATAGACAAAGAGTTAGTTTTTATAGAAATTGTGGAGTGTAAGCTCATGAAATGAGGGCCATTGGATTGATATGAAAGATATGGACCCTTGGATCATTATAGACGTTAGAAGACTTAGAGAAGTGTGAAAATGATTACAACAAGTCTTTTTTGATAGGAAGAAATAATGGCTTTTGGATGGATATAGACTTTGGAGGCATCTTGAAAGATACAACAATTGACTTGAGAAAAGTTTGTCTCTTAGGTGGAATAAATGATGGCCTTTGGATCAAATGAAGATTCAATTTTGGCCATAGGATGTAAAGTAGGAGAGATAAGAATAAAGCTTGAATCTTTGGCCATTGGATTAAAATGTGATTTTGATGTAGAGAGAATATGATCCATTGGATGTGGAGTGTCTTGGTGGGAAAGAGAAATGGTTTTGAAATAAAGCTTCCCACACATGTGAAGAGAAAAACTTGTCATAAGACTTGTTGTACCTCTTGTCTCCTCCTTTCAAATTAACTTTTCCTTCTCTTCTCTTTTTGGCTCCAAGTCTTCTAGTTAAGATGTAACTATGGTTAACTTGTCTTCTTTGCCATGTCATCAATGCCATGTCAACAATGCCATGTCAGCTGCCACGTCACGTCCGTCGATTCTGACTTTGACTAGAAAGTTAATTTTACTTCAATTGATCCCAATTAAGCTCCAAGACATCTTTGGCAAAACTTGACTTATGTTGACCACGAAATTGTCTTTCTTAATCATGTTTGACACTGATTAAGCCTTCACTAATGTTGGTCAAGGATGACATTAGGACCAATTTACGTTTTGGTCACCCTACACACAAATCATACTCAAGACATGCTATGTAAATCCTTTTAGGATTTCTTGCAATTAGTCCACGTTAGTTCAATAATCAAATCATCAAATAAGCAAAAATTGAACTAGTTTAATATAAGTCTTGAATTCCTAAACTAATCAAGTAGGCATATGCGCCTAGGTTTCTCAATACAATCAATAGATCAAAGTTCAATCAAAACATGCCGTTGTAATCACTCAAACATATATTCAACATTCTCCCCCTTTTGATGATTACAAAATAACTTATGTAACTTTGAGCTATTTTCTTTAATTCACATGAGAAACTCTCCCCCTCACATTATGCTTCACACAAATAAACTTCCTATAAGCATATGTTTCAATAAACACAAGGGAATTGCAATTCAAGACAAATAAAGTATCAATAGGCAAGGTCTATACAATATGACATTCAAGTTCCTCCCCCTTAACCTATGCATATCAAACTTTAAAGTTCAAAGTATATTTCTTATTTTGTAAATGCATCCAAAAGGTGTTCAATATAAGCAATGCATAAAATTCATACACATATTAAGGAATCATTCTCATGCCAAGATTAACTCTTAAAAATTCAAATCTCTCTTGGTTTAGAAGTTTCGTTAGTATGTCCGCAAGTTGGTTCATTGTGTCCACATAATCTAATTTAATTGTCCCTTGAGTCACATGGTCTCTGATAAAATGATGCCTAATTTCAATATGTTTAGCCTTAGAATGATGCACCGGATTTTTAGAAAGGCTAATGGCACTAGTATTATCACAATATATAGGAATATCTTTTAATTTAAGTCCAAAATCATTCAGTTGTTGTCTAATACATAAGAGTTGAGCACAACAACTCCCTATAGCCATATATTCGGCTTCGGTGGTAGATAGGGCTACACAAGGTTGTTTCTTGGAGAACCAAGAAATAAGCATACTTCCTAGGAATTGACATGTACCCGAAGTACTCTTTCTATTTATCTTACACCCAGCAAAATCAGCATCACTATATGCATATAAATCAAACAAAGAATTTTTATCATACCATATGCCAAGAGTTGATGTATGCCTAAGGTACCTAAATATTCTCTTAACCGCTAGGAAATGAGAATGCATAGGTTGACTTTGAAATCTAGCACACATGCATACACTAAACATGATGTCGGGTCTACTAGATGTCAAATATAAAAGTGAACCAATCATGGACCTATACATTTTAGAATCATAAGGTTGTCCATCTTCATCTTTTTCAAGTTTAGTTGACACACTCATAGGAGTAGGAGAAGGGTTCAAGGAATCAAAACCAAACTTTCTAAGCATATCATGAATATATTTAGTTTGACCAATATGTATACCTCCCTTAGTTTGTTTAACTTGTAGTCCTAAAAAGAAGGTAAGTTCACCCATCATAGACATCTCAAATTCACTTTTCATGCACAACTCAAATTCTTTGCACATAGCATCATTAGTAGCACCAAATATAATGTCATCTACGTATATTTGAACAATAAGCATGTCATGACCTTTTTCCTTTAAGAACAAAGTGCTATCAATTCTTCCTCTTTTAAAACCATTTTGAATTAAGAATGAGGAAAGTCTATCATACCATGCCCTAGGTGCTTGTTTCAAACCATACAAGGCTTTTGTCAATTTATAAACATGGTTTGGAAAGTTAGGATCTTCAAATCCGGGTGGTTGCTTTACATACACATTCTCATTGATAAAACCATTCAAAAATGCACTTTTGATATCCATTTGATAAAGTTTAAAACCTTTGAAACATGCAAATGCCATAAGCAACCTAATAGCTTCTAACCTAGCTACGGGGGCAAATGTTTCTTCATAGTCAATCCCTTCTTCTTGGTTGTACCCTTGTGCAACCAACCTAGCCTTGTTTCTAATAACTTCACCATCTTCATTCATTTTGTTCTTAAACACCCATTTACTTCCAATTATGGTTTGGTCTTTAGGTCTTGGAACTAGATGCCAAACTTCATTCCTAGTGAATTGATTCAACTCATCTTGCATAGCAATAATCCATTTATCATCAAGCAAAGCATCATCAATGTTTCTAGGTTCTATTTGAGAAATTAAGGCATAAGAACCATGCACATCAACAATTAAAGCAGTATTCATTAAATTTGCAGTCACATTATCTACCACATTAGCATGCATATCATTATCATTAGGAGCTAAGTGAGATCTACGAGTCCTTACCCCTTGATGCAAATCGCCAATTATGAGTTGTTTGGGATGCTTGTGTTTGTCCTTCACTTGCAACCATGATGTAGGAGCTGTGGGTGCAACCTCACTTTCTTCCAAGCCCACGGGTGCATCACTATTTTTTGTCTCCTCGTGCTCATTTCCTCCCTCTTTGCTTGGTCCATCATCTTTAGGTGTAGGAGAGTCATCTTTATCATCTTTTAAGCTCAACTTCTCCAAACCTAACTCAATGTCATCATTCTCAAGCAAAGGGTCAAATGCAAGAGTTTCAATAAATTTAACATGAATGGACTCTTCTATTCTTCTAGACTTTGGATTGTCAAGTCTATAAGCTCTAGAAGTTAAAGCATAGCCAACAAATACACAAGGAGTAGATTTTGCATCAAATTTATCTAAGTCATCCTTAGTGTTTAGTACATAACATTTGCAACCAAAAACTCTAAAGTAGTCAACCTTAGGTTTTCTATCATTCCAAATCTCATAAGGTGTCTTATTTATCTTCTTTCTAATAGACAACCTATTTGTAACATAGCATGCACAATTAATGGCCTCGGCCCACAAGAACTTAGGCAAATCATGTTCACAAAGCGTAGTCCTAGCAATTTCTTGTAAAGTTCTATTTTTTCTTTCTACCACCCCATTTTGTTGGGGTGTCCTAGGTGAAGAGAAATCATGTCTAATGCCATATTCATCACATAGATCAATAAATGCATGATTATCAAATTCTCCTCCATGATCACTCCTAATCTTGCTAATGCTTATGTTCTTTTCATTTTGAAGCCTCTTGATTAGTTTTGAAAACTCATGAATGGTCTCATGTTTATGTGGAAGGAAAATCACCCAAGTATATCTAGAATAATCATCAACAATTACAAAGGCATAGGATCTACCACCTACACTTTTAACTCTACTTGGACCAAACAAATCATGATGCAAAAGTTCTAAAACCCTAGTACTTGAAATCTGGTTTTTAGACTTGAAAGACTCCCTAGTGTGTTTTCCTCTAATGCATGGCTCACAAGCATCATAAATGTCAAAGTTCAAAGAAGGTATGCCTCTAACAAGATTATTTCTAACCAATTTTTCAATTGTAGAAATTCCTATATGTCCTAATCTTCTATGCCATATATTCACATCACTAACATTGGAAATCAAGCATTTAAGTCTGCAATCATTCAAGTCTTTCAAATTAATAGAATACACATTACCATCTCTTTTTCCTACAAGCACACATTCATTCATGGCATTTAAAAACTCACACTTTGAATCATCAAAACATATGCGCAAGCCACCATCACACAATTGAGAAATACTAAGAAGGTTAAAAGATAATCCATCAACTAATTGCACATTAGAGATAGAGAAAGAGGATACATCACCTATGGATCCTTGACCAAGGATCCTACCCTTCTTGTTGTCACCAAAAGTCACATGACCACCATTAGAGAACTTCTTGAGAGAAGAAAAAGAGCTTGAGTTCCCGGTCATGTGTCTTGAGCAACCACTATCCAAGTACCACTTGGAAGCCTTAGAACTTTTGATTTTCAAGAACACCTACATTAGTTCAATTCGCTTTAGGTACCCAATTTCTTTTGGGTCCTAGGAGGTTAGCATCAAGAATCTTGGTTCCCTTTGGAACCCACATTTGCTTAACTTTCTTGCCAAATACATATTGAAACTTTGGAAAAACTTTGGCATTCAAGTTATGCATATATGCATCATTTGAAGAATGAAATGAAGTGCTAGCATACATAGAGCCTTGTGGAGCTCTAGGAGCCCTAGAATACCTTATGGGTTGCCTTAATTTCTTAGGAAACCCTACGGGTCTCTTGGGACCAGATTTGATATCCTTCTTCCAAGGCTGATTTGGCACACCCCTAATGGGAATAGGCCTATGTCTCATGGATTGGACAAATGATACATGTTCATGATGTGATTTCGAAGTACTAGCATGCATATCATTCAAAGCATTGTAGTTAGGAGGTGAAAAAATCATTTTCTTAGGAAAACAATCCTCCTTCATGTCATTCAAGGAATGCAAATATCCATGTGATACGAAAGATGTAGAAATATCATGCATATCACATTTCTTCAATTTTACATCATCACCAACATAACCTAAACCCGATTTGTCCAAAGATTGTCTAAGGCATGATAAGAGTGAATCAAATCTAGAAGATCCCACACTAAACTTCGAGAAAGATTTCTCTAGATCCTCATATCTCAATTTCAAAGCGTCTAATTCATTTTGAACAATAGAGTCATCGTGTGACTCTTGGTTCTCATTTGGCACAATAGCAATCAATTTCAAATCATCATACTCTTCTTGCAAGGTACTAAGTTTAAATTGCAAATCTTCAATCAAAGGTTCATGATCACACTTAGACATGTTATTAGCACACATGACAGCAAGCATATCGCACTTTTCATCACATTTAGCATTGAGATCATCAATGGTCTTTTCATGCTCTTCTACCTTAGCATTTAAACAATCAATCTCATTTTTCAATTGTTTCTTTTCCTTATGCATTTTCCTGTTCTTATCATTCATGTCATTAAGTAAGGAAAGCAAATCATCAATAGACACATCATCATCATCATTATCAAAAGAATTTACCTCCTCATCCGGATTGGATGAGTTTCCTTTGGCCATCAAGCAAAATCTAGCAAACTCATCCTCACTTGAAGAGCTTTCGGAGTCCGAATCACTCCAAGTAGCTTTGAAGGCTCTCTTGGATTGCTCCTTGCTCTTATCTTTCTTCTTTGGACACTCATACTTCATGTGCCCCTTCTTGCCACACTCAAAGCACCTCAAATCTTTGTCTTGCTCCTCATGGTTCCCTTTGGAGTCACTTTGATCCCCACGACCAGATTTGAAGTTGTCCCTCTTTGAGTGGCCAAAAGGTCTACCACCTTGTTTCTTCTTGTTTATCAAGTATCTCTTGAACCTCCTTGTCATTAAGGCTACTTCCTCATCACTCAAATCATCTCCACTATCACCCTTGGAGGCAAAAGCAATGCTCTTCTTTTTGGTGTCCTCTTTTTGAGCTTCTCTTGCCTTCAAGTTTGTCTCATATACCATAAGTGATCCTACAAGCTCATCCAACTTCAAAATTTTGAGATCTTTAGCTTCTTGGATGGCAGTCACTTTGGCATCCTATGCTTCCGGAAGACTTCTCAAGTACTTTTGCACCTTTTCTTGATTGGAGAATGTCTTCCCTAAAGATTCAAGAGAATTCAGAATTTTGGTTAGTCTAATATCCATATCGGTAATAGACTCATGTGGAAACATAGTGAACAATTCATATGAATGCATGAGCATGTTAATCTTAGACTCATTTACTTGATTAGTTCCCTCATGCTTCATCTCTAACCTAGTCCACATATCTTGAGCCGAAATGCATCTTCAATTGAATTCAATGCATTAAATAAAATAGACATAGCTTTAGCATTCAATGAAATCTTTTTCTTATCATTATCATCCCATTTATCCCTAGGTTTTGAAATCTCTTTTTCGACATCACCGATCTTGGTGGTGATGGTAGGCTCATAAGGTCCATCCTCTATGACATACCACAAATCAATATCAAGAGACATGAAATAAAGTTTCATTCTCATTTTCCAATGGTCATAGTCTTCTCCATTAAAGAATGGAGGTCTACCACTAGATTGACCCTCTAACACATGATCATGTCTACCACTAGTAGATGCCATCATATAAATCACTAATAATGCACAAGAAAATTACTTCTATATGCAAGGGAACACAACCTCTGATACCACTTGTTGGATCGGATGGCACCACAAGAGGGGGGGTGAATTGTGTCCTTAGTCAATTTTAGACTAGGTCACCTCTTTTTCTAGTTTCACCCTAAGTGGAAGCTAAATACCAAATTGAGTACTAGTGTAGATGTATATAAATCAAGTAGAACAATCAATTCGAGCAAATCACATATAAAATCCTAATATGATTGTATGGTCTCCTAATGGCAGATTTGAGCACAAAGCAATCAAATAAGCTCAAGCAAGTCAAGGACAATTGATATAAGCAAGATAGATAACTTTAAGATCAAGAACCAAGCAAGATGATCAAGTATGTATATGTCACTTGTAAAACAAATGTAATTAGGGCACAAAATCAGATTTGACAATTAATTGAACAAGCTTGACTCTAGCAACCTAAATGATCAATTTCAAGTATGTATGATATGAGAATGCAATGCTAATTGAAATTGCTGGAAAGTAAAAGAGGCAAGAGATTTATAGTGGTTCGGCTTAACCCAAGCCTACTCCACTCCCCAAGTCCCACTTGGGAATTTCAAACACTCCACTATAGCTTGTTCAACCGACTGAAGCGGAACTCATACAACCAGTGTTTTTGTAGCTCAAACACCAAACTTTACACACAGTGTGGTTTATAGCTCACCACACCAAACTCTACACACCGTGTGGTTTGTAGCTCACCACACTAACTTAATCAACAAAATACAAGCTCAAAAATGGCTCTAAGAATAACCGGGTATGAGATAAGTTTAGGCTCAAAGGCTGGCACTTTAGTAGCTGGATTTGTAAGTGTTGAGGCTCAATTTATGTTCTGGAAATCAGATTGTTCAAGTAAGAAAATGGCTCTTGAGGAAATGATAAGAATCAAGTAAGAAAGGCTCAAGAGTAACAATAAAGCTTTACTTGGCTAGTGTGTATGATCTCTCTTCAAAATCAAGTATGTAATCAAGGAATGAATGAGTGAAAGAATGAAAGCTTAGAAGATGAAGAACACTAGAGAGAGAGTGTAATTTTCGGCCAAGTGTATGCACCATAGACAAAGAGTTAGTTTTTATAGAAATTGTGGAGTGTAAGCTCATGAAATGAGGGCCATTGGATTGATATGAAAGATATGGACCCTTGGATCATTAAAGACGTTAGAAGACTTAGAGAAGTGTGAAAATGATTACAACAAGTCTTTTTTGATAGGAAGAAATAATGGCTTTTGGATGGATATAGACTTTGGAGGCATCTTGAAAGATACAACAATTGACTTGAGAAAAGTTTGTCTCTTAGGTGGAATAACGGTCCACATTGATGCTTTACAATTGCTCAACTCTCTCCATAGAGGAGCTTTTCACGTTTTTGAGCAATTTGAGACATAACTTGGTCAATTCGCGTCTTTACCTTACGAAACGTGGCACGAAAGCTCAACTAGCAAGTTAGACTTTTAAGAGCACTCAATAGAGTACAACCATCCACATTAATTATTTGGAATTGCTCAACTCTCTCCATAGAGGAGCTTTTCACGTTTTTGAGCAATTTGAGACAAAACTTGGTCTATTCGCGTCTTTACCTTACGAAACGTGGCACAAAGGCTCAACTAGCAAGTTAGACTTTTAAGAGCACTCAATAGAGTATAACTGTCCACATTGATGCTTTGGAATTGCTCAACTCTCTCCATAGAGCAGTTTTTCAAGTTTTTGTGCAATTTGAGACATAACTTGTTCCATTCGCGTCTTTACCTTACGAAACGTGGCACGAAGGCTCAGCTAGCAAGTTAGACTTTTAAGAGCACTCAATAGAGTACAACGGTCCACATTGATGCTTTGGAATTGCTCAACTCTCTCCATAAAGGAGCTTTTCACGTTTTTGTGAAATTTGAGACATAACTTGGTCTATTCGCGTCTTTACCTTACGAAACGTGGCACGAAGGCCCAACTAGCAAGTTAGACTTTCAGGAGCACTCAATAGAGTACAACGGTCCACATTGATGCTTTGGAATTGCTCAACTCTCTCCATGGAGGAGCTTTTCACGTTTTTGTGAAATTTGAGACATAACTTGGTCTATTCGCGTCTTTACCTTACGAAACGTGGCACGAAGGCTCAACTAGCAAGTTAGACTTTCAAGAGCACTCAATAGAGTACAACGGTCCACATTGATGCTTTGGAATTGCTCAACTCTCTCCATAGAGGAGCTTTTCACGTTTTTGTGCAATTTGAGACATAACTTGGTCTATTCGCGTCTTTACCTTACGAAACGTGGCACGAAGGCTCAACTAGCAAGTTAGACTTTTAAGAGCACTCAATAGAGTACAACGGTCCACATTGATGCTTTGGAATTGCTCAACTCTCTCCATAGAGGAGCTTTTCACGTTTTTGTGCAATTTGAGACATAACTTGGTCTATTCGCGTCTTTACCTTACGAAACGTGGCACGAAGGCTCAACTAGCAAGTTACACTTTCAAGAGCACTCAATAGAGTACAACGGTCCACATTGATGCTTTGGAATTGCTCAACTCTCTCCATAGAGGAGCTTTTCACGTTTTTGTGCAATTTGAGACATAACTTGGTCTATTCGCGTCTTTACCTTACGAAACGTGGCACGAAGGCTCAGCTAGCAAGTTAGACTTTAAGAGCACTCAATAGAGTACAACGGTCCACATTGATGCTTTGGAATTGCTCAACTCTCTCCATAGAGGAGCTTTTCACGTTTTTGTGCAATTTGAGACATAACTTGGTCTATTCGCGTCTTTACCTTACGAAACGTGGCACGAAGGCTCAACTAGCAAGTTAGACTTTCAAGAGCACTCAATAGAGTACAACGGTCCACATTGATGCTTTGGAATTGCTCAACTCTCTCCATAGAGGAGCTTTTCACGTTTTTGTGCAATTTGAGACATAACTTGGTCTATTCGCGTCTTTACCTTACGAAACGTGGCACGAAGGCTCAACTAGCAAGTTAGACTTTAAGAGCACTCAATAGAGTACAACGGTCCACATTGATGCTTTGGAATTGCTCAACTCTCTCCATAGAGGAGCTTTTCACGTTTTTGTGCAATTTGAGACATAACTTGGTCTATTCGCGTCTTTACCTTACGAAACGTGGCACGAAGGCTCAACTAGCAAGTTAGACTTTTAAGAGCACTCAATAGAGTACAACGGTCCACATTGATGCTTTGGAATTGCTCAACTCTCTCCATAGAGGAGCTTTTCACGTTTTTGTGCAATTTGAGACATAACTTGGTCTATTCGCGTCTTTACCTTACGAAACGTGGCACGAAGGCTCAGCTAGCAAGTTAGACTTTTAAGAGCACTCAATAGAGTACAACGGTCCACATTGATGCTTTGGAATTGCTCAACTCTCTCCATAGAGGAGCTTTTCACGTTTTTGTGCAATTTGAGACATAACTTGGTCTATTCGCGTCTTTACCTTACGAAACGTGGCACGAAGGCTCAAGCTAGCAAGTTAGACTTTTAAGAGCACTCAATAGAGTACAACGGTCCACATTGATGCTTTGGAATTGCTCAACTCTCTCCATAGAGGAGCTTTTCACGTTTTTGTGCAATTTGAGACATAACTTGGTCTATTCGCGTCTTTACCTTACGAAACGTGGCACGAAGGCTCAACTAGCAAGTTAGACTTTAAGAGCACTCAATAGAGTACAACGGTCCACATTGATGCTTTGGAATTGCTCAACTCTCTCCATAGAGGAGCTTTTCACGTTTTTGTGCAATTTGAGACATAACTTGGTCTATTCGCGTCTTTACCTTACGAAACGTGGCACGAAGGCTCAGCTAGCAAGTTAGACTTTTAAGAGCACTCAATAGAGTACAACGGTCCACATTGATGCTTTGGAATTGCTCAACTCTCTCCATAGAGGAGCTTTTCACGTTTTTGTGCAATTTGAGACATAACTTGGTCTATTCGCGTCTTTACCTTACGAAACGTGGCACGAAGGCTCAGCTAGCAAGTTAGACTTTAAAGAGCACTCAATAGAGTACAACGGTCCACATTGATGCTTTGGAATTGCTCAACTCTCTCCATAGAGGAGCTTTTCACGTTTTTGTGCAATTTGAGACATAACTTGGTCTATTCGCGTCTTTACCTTACGAAACGTGGCACGAAGGCTCAGCTAGCAAGTTAGACTTTCAAGAGCACTCAATAGAGTACAACGGTCCACATTGATGCTTTGGAATTGCTCAACTCTCTCCATAGAGGAGCTTTTCACGTTTTTGTGCAATTTGAGACATAACTTGGTCTATTCGCGTCTTTACCTTACGAAACGTGGCACGAAGGCTCAGCTAGCAAGTTAGACTTTTAAGAGCACTCAATAGAGTACAACGGTCCACATTGATGCTTTGGAATTGCTCAACTCTCTCCATAGAGGAGCTTTTCACGTTTTTGTGCAATTTGAGACATAACTTGGTCTATTCGCGTCTTTACCTTACGAAACGTGGCACGAAGGCTCAGCTAGCAAGTTAGACTTTTAAGAGCACTCAATAGAGTACAACGGTCCACATTGATGCTTTGGAATTGCTCAACTCTCTCCATAGAGGAGCTTTTCACGTTTTTGTGCAATTTGAGACATAACTTGGTCTATTCGCGTCTTTACCTTACGAAACGTGGCACGAAGGCTCAGCTAGCAAGTTAGACTTTTAAGAGCACTCAATAGAGTACAACGGTCCACATTGATGCTTTGGAATTGCTCAACTCTCTCCATAGAGGAGCTTTTCACGTTTTTGTGCAATTTGAGACATAACTTGGTCTATTCGCGTCTTTACCTTACGAAACGTGGCACGAAGGCTCAGCTAGCAAGTTAGACTTTTAAGAGCACTCAATAGAGTACAACGGTCCACATTGATGCTTTGGAATTGCTCAACTCTCTCCATAGAGGAGCTTTTCACGTTTTTGTGCAATTTGAGACATAACTTGGTCTATTCGCGTCTTTACCTTACGAAACGTGGCACGAAGGCTCAGCTAGCAAGTTAGACTTTTAAGAGCACTCAATAGAGTACAACGGTCCACATTGATGCTTTGGAATTGCTCAACTCTCTCCATAGAGGAGCTTTTCACGTTTTTGTGCAATTTGAGACATAACTTGGTCTATTCGCGTCTTTACCTTACGAAACGTGGCACGAAGGCTCAGCTAGCAAGTTAGACTTTTAAGAGCACTCAATAGAGTACAACGGTCCACATTGATGCTTTGGAATTGCTCAACTCTCTCCATAGAGGAGCTTTTCACGTTTTTGTGCAATTTGAGACATAACTTGGTCTATTCGCGTCTTTACCTTACGAAACGTGGCACGAAGGCTCAGCTAGCAAGTTAGACTTTTAAGAGCACTCAATAGAGTACAACGGTCCACATTGATGCTTTGGAATTGCTCAACTCTCTCCATAGAGGAGCTTTTCACGTTTTTGTGCAATTTGAGACATAACTTGGTCTATTCGCGTCTTTACCTTACGAAACGTGGCACGAAGGCTCAGCTAGCAAGTTAGACTTTTAAGAGCACTCAATAGAGTACAACGGTCCACATTGATGCTTTGGAATTGCTCAACTCTCTCCATAGAGGAGCTTTTCACGTTTTTGTGCAATTTGAGACATAACTTGGTCTATTCGCGTCTTTACCTTACGAAACGTGGCACGAAGGCTCAGCTAGCAAGTTAGACTTTTAAGAGCACTCAATAGAGTACAACGGTCCACATTGATGCTTTGGAATTGCTCAACTCTCTCCATAGAGGAGCTTTTCACGTTTTTGTGCAATTTGAGACATAACTTGGTCTATTCGCGTCTTTACCTTACGAAACGTGGCACGAAGGCTCAGCTAGCAAGTTAGACTTTTAAGAGCACTCAATAGAGTACAACGGTCCACATTGATGCTTTGGAATTGCTCAACTCTCTCCATAGAGGAGCTTTTCACGTTTTTGTGCAATTTGAGACATAACTTGGTCTATTCGCGTCTTTACCTTACGAAACGTGGCACGAAGGCTCAGCTAGCAAGTTAGACTTTTAAGAGCACTCAATAGAGTACAACGGTCCACATTGATGCTTTGGAATTGCTCAACTCTCTCCATAGAGGAGCTTTTCACGTTTTTGTGCAATTTGAGACATAACTTGGTCTATTCGCGTCTTTACCTTACGAAACGTGGCACGAAGGCTCAGCTAGCAAGTTAGACTTTTAAGAGCACTCAATAGAGTACAACGGTCCACATTGATGCTTTGGAATTGCTCAACTCTCTCCATAGAGGAGCTTTTCACGTTTTTGTGCAATTTGAGACATAACTTGGTCTATTCGCGTCTTTACCTTACGAAACGTGGCACGAAGGCTCAGCTAGCAAGTTAGACTTTTAAGAGCACTCAATAGAGTACAACGGTCCACATTGATGCTTTGGAATTGCTCAACTCTCTCCATAGAGGAGCTTTTCACGTTTTTGTGCAATTTGAGACATAACTTGGTCTATTCGCGTCTTTACCTTACGAAACGTGGCACGAAGGCTCAACTAGCAAGTTAGACTTTTAAGAGCACTCAATAGAGTACAACGGTCCACATTGATGCTTTGGAATTGCTCAACTCTCTCCATAGAGGAGCTTTTCACGTTTTTGTGCAATTTGAGACATAACTTGGTCTATTCGCGTCTTTACCTTACGAAACGTGGCACGAAGGCTCAGCTAGCAAGTTAGACTTTTAAGAGCACTCAATAGAGTACAACGGTCCACATTGATGCTTTGGAATTGCTCAACTCTCTCCATAGAGGAGCTTTTCACGTTTTTGTGCAATTTGAGACATAACTTGGTCTATTCGCGTCTTTACCTTACGAAACGTGGCACGAAGGCTCAGCTAGCAAGTTAGACTTTTAAGAGCACTCAATAGAGTACAACGGTCCACATTGATGCTTTGGAATTGCTCAACTCTCTCCATAGAGGAGCTTTTCACGTTTTTGTGCAATTTGAGACATAACTTGGTCTATTCGCGTCTTTACCTTACGAAACGTGGCACGAAGGCTCAGCTAGCAAGTTAGACTTTTAAGAGCACTCAATAGAGTACAACGGTCCACATTGATGCTTTGGAATTGCTCAACTCTCTCCATAGAGGAGCTTTTCACGTTTTTGTGCAATTTGAGACATAACTTGGTCTATTCGCGTCTTTACCTTACGAAACGTGGCACGAAGGCTCAGCTAGCAAGTTAGACTTTTAAGAGCACTCAATAGAGTACAACGGTCCACATTGATGCTTTGGAATTGCTCAACTCTCTCCATAGAGGAGCTTTTCACGTTTTTGTGCAATTTGAGACATAACTTGGTCTATTCGCGTCTTTACCTTACGAAACGTGGCACGAAGGCTCAGCTAGCAAGTTAGACTTTTAAGAGCACTCAATAGAGTACAACGGTCCACATTGATGCTTTGGAATTGCTCAACTCTCTCCATAGAGGAGCTTTTCACGTTTTTGTGCAATTTGAGACATAACTTGGTCTATTCGCGTCTTTACCTTACGAAACGTGGCACGAAGGCTCAGCTAGCAAGTTAGACTTTTAAGAGCACTCAATAGAGTACAACGGTCCACATTGATGCTTTGGAATTGCTCAACTCTCTCCATAGAGGAGCTTTTCACGTTTTTGTGCAATTTGAGACATAACTTGGTCTATTCGCGTCTTTACCTTACGAAACGTGGCACGAAGGCTCAACTAGCAAGTTAGACTTTTAAGAGCACTCAATAGAGTACAACGGTCCACATTGATGCTTTGGAATTGCTCAACTCTCTCCATAGAGGAGCTTTTCACGTTTTTGTGCAATTTGAGACATAACTTGGTCTATTCGCGTCTTTACCTTACGAAACGTGGCACGAAGGCTCAGCTAGCAAGTTAGACTTTTAAGAGCACTCAATAGAGTACAACGGTCCACATTGATGCTTTGGAATTGCTCAACTCTCTCCATAGAGGAGCTTTTCACGTTTTTGTGCAATTTGAGACATAACTTGGTCTATTCGCGTCTTTACCTTACGAAACGTGGCACGAAGGCTCAAGCTAGCAAGTTAGACTTTTAAGAGCACTCAATAGAGTACAACGGTCCACATTGATGCTTTGGAATTGCTCAACTCTCTCCATAGAGGAGCTTTTCACGTTTTTGTGCAATTTGAGACATAACTTGGTCTATTCGCGTCTTTACCTTACGAAACGTGGCACGAAGGCTCAGCTAGCAAGTTAGACTTTTAAGAGCACTCAATAGAGTACAACGGTCCACATTGATGCTTTGGAATTGCTCAACTCTCTCCATAGAGGAGCTTTTCACGTTTTTGTGCAATTTGAGACATAACTTGGTCTATTCGCGTCTTTACCTTACGAAACGTGGCACGAAGGCTCAAGCTAGCAAGTTAGACTTTTAAGAGCACTCAATAGAGTACAACGGTCCACATTGATGCTTTGGAATTGCTCAACTCTCTCCATAGAGGAGCTTTTCACGTTTTTGTGCAATTTGAGACATAACTTGGTCTATTCGCGTCTTTACCTTACGAAACGTGGCACGAAGGCTCAGCTAGCAAGTTAGACTTTTAAGAGCACTCAATAGAGTACAACGGTCCACATTGATGCTTTGGAATTGCTCAACTCTCTCCATAGAGGAGCTTTTCACGTTTTTGTGCAATTTGAGACATAACTTGGTCTATTCGCGTCTTTACCTTACGAAACGTGGCACGAAGGCTCAGCTAGCAAGTTAGACTTTTAAGAGCACTCAATAGAGTACAACGGTCCACATTGATGCTTTGGAATTGCTCAACTCTCTCCATAGAGGAGCTTTTCACGTTTTTGTGCAATTTGAGACATAACTTGGTCTATTCGCGTCTTTACCTTACGAAACGTGGCACGAAGGCTCAGCTAGCAAGTTAGACTTTTAAGAGCACTCAATAGAGTACAACGGTCCACATTGATGCTTTGGAATTGCTCAACTCTCTCCATAGAGGAGCTTTTCACGTTTTTGTGCAATTTGAGACATAACTTGGTCTATTCGCGTCTTTACCTTACGAAACGTGGCACGAAGGCTCAGCTAGCAAGTTAGACTTTTAAGAGCACTCAATAGAGTACAACGGTCCACATTGATGCTTTGGAATTGCTCAACTCTCTCCATAGAGGAGCTTTTCACGTTTTTGTGCAATTTGAGACATAACTTGGTCTATTCGCGTCTTTACCTTACGAAACGTGGCACGAAGGCTCAGCTAGCAAGTTAGACTTTTAAGAGCACTCAATAGAGTACAACGGTCCACATTGATGCTTTGGAATTGCTCAACTCTCTCCATAGAGGAGCTTTTCACGTTTTTGTGCAATTTGAGACATAACTTGGTCTATTCGCGTCTTTACCTTACGAAACGTGGCACGAAGGCTCAGCTAGCAAGTTAGACTTTTAAGAGCACTCAATAGAGTACAACGGTCCACATTGATGCTTTGGAATTGCTCAACTCTCTCCATAGAGGAGCTTTTCACGTTTTTGTGCAATTTGAGACATAACTTGGTCTATTCGCGTCTTTACCTTACGAAACGTGGCACGAAGGCTCAGCTAGCAAGTTAGACTTTTAAGAGCACTCAATAGAGTACAACGGTCCACATTGATGCTTTGGAATTGCTCAACTCTCTCCATAGAGGAGCTTTTCACGTTTTTGTGCAATTTGAGACATAACTTGGTCTATTCGCGTCTTTACCTTACGAAACGTGGCACGAAGGCTCAGCTAGCAAGTTAGACTTTTAAGAGCACTCAATAGAGTACAACGGTCCACATTGATGCTTTGGAATTGCTCAACTCTCTCCATAGAGGAGCTTTTCACGTTTTTGTGCAATTTGAGACATAACTTGGTCTATTCGCGTCTTTACCTTACGAAACGTGGCACGAAGGCTCAACTAGCAAGTTAGACTTTTAAGAGCACTCAATAGAGTACAACGGTCCACATTGATGCTTTGGAATTGCTCAACTCTCTCCATAGAGGAGCTTTTCACGTTTTTGTGCAATTTGAGACATAACTTGGTCTATTCGCGTCTTTACCTTACGAAACGTGGCACGAAGGCTCAGCTAGCAAGTTAGACTTTTAAGAGCACTCAATAGAGTACAACGGTCCACATTGATGCTTTGGAATTGCTCAACTCTCTCCATAGAGGAGCTTTTCACGTTTTTGTGCAATTTGAGACATAACTTGGTCTATTCGCGTCTTTACCTTACGAAACGTGGCACGAAGGCTCAGCTAGCAAGTTAGACTTTTAAGAGCACTCAATAGAGTACAACGGTCCACATTGATGCTTTGGAATTGCTCAACTCTCTCCATAGAGGAGCTTTTCACGTTTTTGTGCAATTTGAGACATAACTTGGTCTATTCGCGTCTTTACCTTACGAAACGTGGCACGAAGGCTCAGCTAGCAAGTTAGACTTTAAGAGCACTCAATAGAGTACAACGGTCCACATTGATGCTTTGGAATTGCTCAACTCTCTCCATAGAGGAGCTTTTCACGTTTTTGTGCAATTTGAGACATAACTTGGTCTATTCGCGTCTTTACCTTACGAAACGTGGCACGAAGGCTCAACTAGCAAGTTAGACTTTTAAGAGCACTCAATAGAGTACAACGGTCCACATTGATGCTTTGGAATTGCTCAACTCTCTCCATAGAGGAGCTTTTCACGTTTTTGTGCAATTTGAGACATAACTTGGTCTATTCGCGTCTTTACCTTACGAAACGTGGCACGAAGGCTCAGCTAGCAAGTTAGACTTTTAAGAGCACTCAATAGAGTACAACGGTCCACATTGATGCTTTGGAATTGCTCAACTCTCTCCATAGAGGAGCTTTTCACGTTTTTGTGCAATTTGAGACATAACTTGGTCTATTCGCGTCTTTACCTTACGAAACGTGGCACGAAGGCTCAGCTAGCAAGTTAGACTTTTAAGAGCACTCAATAGAGTACAACGGTCCACATTGATGCTTTGGAATTGCTCAACTCTCTCCATAGAGGAGCTTTTCACGTTTTTGTGCAATTTGAGACATAACTTGGTCTATTCGCGTCTTTACCTTACGAAACGTGGCACGAAGGCTCAGCTAGCAAGTTAGACTTTTAAGAGCACTCAATAGAGTACAACGGTCCACATTGATGCTTTGGAATTGCTCAACTCTCTCCATAGAGGAGCTTTTCACGTTTTTGTGCAATTTGAGACATAACTTGGTCTATTCGCGTCTTTACCTTACGAAACGTGGCACGAAGGCTCAGCTAGCAAGTTAGACTTTTAAGAGCACTCAATAGAGTACAACGGTCCACATTGATGCTTTGGAATTGCTCAACTCTCTCCATAGAGGAGCTTTTCACGTTTTTGTGCAATTTGAGACATAACTTGGTCTATTCGCGTCTTTACCTTACGAAACGTGGCACGAAGGCTCAGCTAGCAAGTTAGACTTTTAAGAGCACTCAATAGAGTACAACGGTCCACATTGATGCTTTGGAATTGCTCAACTCTCTCCATAGAGGAGCTTTTCACGTTTTTGTGCAATTTGAGACATAACTTGGTCTATTCGCGTCTTTACCTTACGAAACGTGGCACGAAGGCTCAGCTAGCAAGTTAGACTTTAAGAGCACTCAATAGAGTACAACGGTCCACATTGATGCTTTGGAATTGCTCAACTCTCTCCATAGAGGAGCTTTTCACGTTTTTGTGCAATTTGAGACATAACTTGGTCTATTCGCGTCTTTACCTTACGAAACGTGGCACGAAGGCTCAGCTAGCAAGTTAGACTTTTAAGAGCACTCAATAGAGTACAACGGTCCACATTGATGCTTTGGAATTGCTCAACTCTCTCCATAGAGGAGCTTTTCACGTTTTTGTGCAATTTGAGACATAACTTGGTCTATTCGCGTCTTTACCTTACGAAACGTGGCACGAAGGCTCAGCTAGCAAGTTAGACTTTTAAGAGCACTCAATAGAGTACAACGGTCCACATTGATGCTTTGGAATTGCTCAACTCTCTCCATAGAGGAGCTTTTCACGTTTTTGTGCAATTTGAGACATAACTTGGTCTATTCGCGTCTTTACCTTACGAAACGTGGCACGAAGGCTCAACTAGCAAGTTAGACTTTTAAGAGCACTCAATAGAGTACAACGGTCCACATTGATGCTTTGGAATTGCTCAACTCTCTCCATAGAGGAGCTTTTCACGTTTTTGTGCAATTTGAGACATAACTTGGTCTATTCGCGTCTTTACCTTACGAAACGTGGCACGAAGGCTCAGCTAGCAAGTTAGACTTTAAGAGCACTCAATAGAGTACAACGGTCCACATTGATGCTTTGGAATTGCTCAACTCTCTCCATAGAGGAGCTTTTCACGTTTTTGTGCAATTTGAGACATAACTTGGTCTATTCGCGTCTTTACCTTACGAAACGTGGCACGAAGGCTCAGCTAGCAAGTTAGACTTTTAAGAGCACTCAATAGAGTACAACGGTCCACATTGATGCTTTGGAATTGCTCAACTCTCTCCATAGAGGAGCTTTTCACGTTTTTGTGCAATTTGAGACATAACTTGGTCTATTCGCGTCTTTACCTTACGAAACGTGGCACGAAGGCTCAGCTAGCAAGTTAGACTTTTAAGAGCACTCAATAGAGTACAACGGTCCACATTGATGCTTTGGAATTGCTCAACTCTCTCCATAGAGGAGCTTTTCACGTTTTTGTGCAATTTGAGACATAACTTGGTCTATTCGCGTCTTTACCTTACGAAACGTGGCACGAAGGCTCAAGCTAGCAAGTTAGACTTTTAAGAGCACTCAATAGAGTACAACGGTCCACATTGATGCTTTGGAATTGCTCAACTCTCTCCATAGAGGAGCTTTTCACGTTTTTGTGCAATTTGAGACATAACTTGGTCTATTCGCGTCTTTACCTTACGAAACGTGGCACGAAGGCTCAGCTAGCAAGTTAGACTTTTAAGAGCACTCAATAGAGTACAACGGTCCACATTGATGCTTTGGAATTGCTCAACTCTCTCCATAGAGGAGCTTTTCACGTTTTTGTGCAATTTGAGACATAACTTGGTCTATTCGCGTCTTTACCTTACGAAACGTGGCACGAAGGCTCAGCTAGCAAGTTAGACTTTTAAGAGCACTCAATAGAGTACAACGGTCCACATTGATGCTTTGGAATTGCTCAACTCTCTCCATAGAGGAGCTTTTCACGTTTTTGTGCAATTTGAGACATAACTTGGTCTATTCGCGTCTTTACCTTACGAAACGTGGCACGAAGGCTCAGCTAGCAAGTTAGACTTTTAAGAGCACTCAATAGAGTACAACGGTCCACATTGATGCTTTGGAATTGCTCAACTCTCTCCATAGAGGAGCTTTTCACGTTTTTGTGCAATTTGAGACATAACTTGGTCTATTCGCGTCTTTACCTTACGAAACGTGGCACGAAGGCTCAAGCTAGCAAGTTAGACTTTTAAGAGCACTCAATAGAGTACAACGGTCCACATTGATGCTTTGGAATTGCTCAACTCTCTCCATAGAGGAGCTTTTCACGTTTTTGTGCAATTTGAGACATAACTTGGTCTATTCGCGTCTTTACCTTACGAAACGTGGCACGAAGGCTCAGCTAGCAAGTTAGACTTTTAAGAGCACTCAATAGAGTACAACGGTCCACATTGATGCTTTGGAATTGCTCAACTCTCTCCATAGAGGAGCTTTTCACGTTTTTGTGCAATTTGAGACATAACTTGGTCTATTCGCGTCTTTACCTTACGAAACGTGGCACGAAGGCTCAAGCTAGCAAGTTAGACTTTAAGAGCACTCAATAGAGTACAACGGTCCACATTGATGCTTTGGAATTGCTCAACTCTCTCCATAGAGGAGCTTTTCACGTTTTTGTGCAATTTGAGACATAACTTGGTCTATTCGCGTCTTTACCTTACGAAACGTGGCACGAAGGCTCAGCTAGCAAGTTAGACTTTTAAGAGCACTCAATAGAGTACAACGGTCCACATTGATGCTTTGGAATTGCTCAACTCTCTCCATAGAGGAGCTTTTCACGTTTTTGTGCAATTTGAGACATAACTTGGTCTATTCGCGTCTTTACCTTACGAAACGTGGCACGAAGGCTCAGCTAGCAAGTTAGACTTTAAGAGCACTCAATAGAGTACAACGGTCCACATTGATGCTTTGGAATTGCTCAACTCTCTCCATAGAGGAGCTTTTCACGTTTTTGTGCAATTTGAGACATAACTTGGTCTATTCGCGTCTTTACCTTACGAAACGTGGCACGAAGGCTCAGCTAGCAAGTTAGACTTTTAAGAGCACTCAATAGAGTACAACGGTCCACATTGATGCTTTGGAATTGCTCAACTCTCTCCATAGAGGAGCTTTTCACGTTTTTGTGCAATTTGAGACATAACTTGGTCTATTCGCGTCTTTACCTTACGAAACGTGGCACGAAGGCTCAGCTAGCAAGTTAGACTTTTAAGAGCACTCAATAGAGTACAACGGTCCACATTGATGCTTTGGAATTGCTCAACTCTCTCCATAGAGGAGCTTTTCACGTTTTTGTGCAATTTGAGACATAACTTGGTCTATTCGCGTCTTTACCTTACGAAACGTGGCACGAAGGCTCAGCTAGCAAGTTAGACTTTTAAGAGCACTCAATAGAGTACAACGGTCCACATTGATGCTTTGGAATTGCTCAACTCTCTCCATAGAGGAGCTTTTCACGTTTTTGTGCAATTTGAGACATAACTTGGTCTATTCGCGTCTTTACCTTACGAAACGTGGCACGAAGGCTCAGCTAGCAAGTTAGACTTTTAAGAGCACTCAATAGAGTACAACGGTCCACATTGATGCTTTGGAATTGCTCAACTCTCTCCATAGAGGAGCTTTTCACGTTTTTGTGCAATTTGAGACATAACTTGGTCTATTCGCGTCTTTACCTTACGAAACGTGGCACGAAGGCTCAGCTAGCAAGTTAGACTTTTAAGAGCACTCAATAGAGTACAACGGTCCACATTGATGCTTTGGAATTGCTCAACTCTCTCCATAGAGGAGCTTTTCACGTTTTTGTGCAATTTGAGACATAACTTGGTCTATTCGCGTCTTTACCTTACGAAACGTGGCACGAAGGCTCAGCTAGCAAGTTAGACTTTTAAGAGCACTCAATAGAGTACAACGGTCCACATTGATGCTTTGGAATTGCTCAACTCTCTCCATAGAGGAGCTTTTCACGTTTTTGTGCAATTTGAGACATAACTTGGTCTATTCGCGTCTTTACCTTACGAAACGTGGCACGAAGGCTCAGCTAGCAAGTTAGACTTTTAAGAGCACTCAATAGAGTACAACGGTCCACATTGATGCTTTGGAATTGCTCAACTCTCTCCATAGAGGAGCTTTTCACGTTTTTGTGCAATTTGAGACATAACTTGGTCTATTCGCGTCTTTACCTTACGAAACGTGGCACGAAGGCTCAGCTAGCAAGTTAGACTTTTAAGAGCACTCAATAGAGTACAACGGTCCACATTGATGCTTTGGAATTGCTCAACTCTCTCCATAGAGGAGCTTTTCACGTTTTTGTGCAATTTGAGACATAACTTGGTCTATTCGCGTCTTTACCTTACGAAACGTGGCACGAAGGCTCAGCTAGCAAGTTAGACTTTTAAGAGCACTCAATAGAGTACAACGGTCCACATTGATGCTTTGGAATTGCTCAACTCTCTCCATAGAGGAGCTTTTCACGTTTTTGTGCAATTTGAGACATAACTTGGTCTATTCGCGTCTTTACCTTACGAAACGTGGCACGAAGGCTCAGCTAGCAAGTTAGACTTTTAAGAGCACTCAATAGAGTACAACGGTCCACATTGATGCTTTGGAATTGCTCAACTCTCTCCATAGAGGAGCTTTTCACGTTTTTGTGCAATTTGAGACATAACTTGGTCTATTCGCGTCTTTACCTTACGAAACGTGGCACGAAGGCTCAACTAGCAAGTTAGACTTTTAAGAGCACTCAATAGAGTACAACGGTCCACATTGATGCTTTGGAATTGCTCAACTCTCTCCATAGAGGAGCTTTTCACGTTTTTGTGCAATTTGAGACATAACTTGGTCTATTCGCGTCTTTACCTTACGAAACGTGGCACGAAGGCTCAGCTAGCAAGTTAGACTTTTAAGAGCACTCAATAGAGTACAACGGTCCACATTGATGCTTTGGAATTGCTCAACTCTCTCCATAGAGGAGCTTTTCACGTTTTTGTGCAATTTGAGACATAACTTGGTCTATTCGCGTCTTTACCTTACGAAACGTGGCACGAAGGCTCAGCTAGCAAGTTAGACTTTTAAGAGCACTCAATAGAGTACAACGGTCCACATTGATGCTTTGGAATTGCTCAACTCTCTCCATAGAGGAGCTTTTCACGTTTTTGTGCAATTTGAGACATAACTTGGTCTATTCGCGTCTTTACCTTACGAAACGTGGCACGAAGGCTCAGCTAGCAAGTTAGACTTTTAAGAGCACTCAATAGAGTACAACGGTCCACATTGATGCTTTGGAATTGCTCAACTCTCTCCATAGAGGAGCTTTTCACGTTTTTGTGCAATTTGAGACATAACTTGGTCTATTCGCGTCTTTACCTTACGAAACGTGGCACGAAGGCTCAGCTAGCAAGTTAGACTTTTAAGAGCACTCAATAGAGTACAACGGTCCACATTGATGCTTTGGAATTGCTCAACTCTCTCCATAGAGGAGCTTTTCACGTTTTTGTGCAATTTGAGACATAACTTGGTCTATTCGCGTCTTTACCTTACGAAACGTGGCACGAAGGCTCAGCTAGCAAGTTAGACTTTTAAGAGCACTCAATAGAGTACAACGGTCCACATTGATGCTTTGGAATTGCTCAACTCTCTCCATAGAGGAGCTTTTCACGTTTTTGTGCAATTTGAGACATAACTTGGTCTATTCGCGTCTTTACCTTACGAAACGTGGCACGAAGGCTCAGCTAGCAAGTTAGACTTTTAAGAGCACTCAATAGAGTACAACGGTCCACATTGATGCTTTGGAATTGCTCAACTCTCTCCATAGAGGAGCTTTTCACGTTTTTGTGCAATTTGAGACATAACTTGGTCTATTCGCGTCTTTACCTTACGAAACGTGGCACGAAGGCTCAAGCTAGCAAGTTAGACTTTTAAGAGCACTCAATAGAGTACAACGGTCCACATTGATGCTTTGGAATTGCTCAACTCTCTCCATAGAGGAGCTTTTCACGTTTTTGTGCAATTTGAGACATAACTTGGTCTATTCGCGTCTTTACCTTACGAAACGTGGCACGAAGGCTCAACTAGCAAGTTAGACTTTCAAGAGCACTCAATAGAGTACAACGGTCCACATTGATGCTTTGGAATTGCTCAACTCTCTCCATAGAGGAGCTTTTCACGTTTTTGTGCAATTTGAGACATAACTTGGTCTATTCGCGTCTTTACCTTACGAAACGTGGCACGAAGGCTCAACTAGCAAGTTAGACTTTTAAGAGCACTCAATAGAGTACAACGGTCCACATTGATGCTTTGGAATTGCTCAACTCTCTCCATAGAGGAGCTTTTCACGTTTTTGTGCAATTTGAGACATAACTTGGTCTATTCGCGTCTTTACCTTACGAAACGTGGCACGAAGGCTCAGCTAGCAAGTTAGACTTTTAAGAGCACTCAATAGAGTACAACGGTCCACATTGATGCTTTGGAATTGCTCAACTCTCTCCATAGAGGAGCTTTTCACGTTTTTGTGCAATTTGAGACATAACTTGGTCTATTCGCGTCTTTACCTTACGAAACGTGGCACGAAGGCTCAGCTAGCAAGTTAGACTTTTAAGAGCACTCAATAGAGTACAACGGTCCACATTGATGCTTTGGAATTGCTCAACTCTCTCCATAGAGGAGCTTTTCACGTTTTTGTGCAATTTGAGACATAACTTGGTCTATTCGCGTCTTTACCTTACGAAACGTGGCACGAAGGCTCAGCTAGCAAGTTAGACTTTTAAGAGCACTCAATAGAGTACAACGGTCCACATTGATGCTTTGGAATTGCTCAACTCTCTCCATAGAGGAGCTTTTCACGTTTTTGTGCAATTTGAGACATAACTTGGTCTATTCGCGTCTTTACCTTACGAAACGTGGCACGAAGGCTCAACTAGCAAGTTAGACTTTTAAGAGCACTCAATAGAGTACAACGGTCCACATTGATGCTTTGGAATTGCTCAACTCTCTCCATAGAGGAGCTTTTCACGTTTTTGTGCAATTTGAGACATAACTTGGTCTATTCGCGTCTTTACCTTACGAAACGTGGCACGAAGGCTCAAGCTAGCAAGTTAGACTTTTAAGAGCACTCAATAGAGTACAACGGTCCACATTGATGCTTTGGAATTGCTCAACTCTCTCCATAGAGGAGCTTTTCACGTTTTTGTGCAATTTGAGACATAACTTGGTCTATTCGCGTCTTTACCTTACGAAACGTGGCACGAAGGCTCAGCTAGCAAGTTAGACTTTTAAGAGCACTCAATAGAGTACAACGGTCCACATTGATGCTTTGGAATTGCTCAACTCTCTCCATAGAGGAGCTTTTCACGTTTTTGTGCAATTTGAGACATAACTTGGTCTATTCGCGTCTTTACCTTACGAAACGTGGCACGAAGGCTCAACTAGCAAGTTAGACTTTTAAGAGCACTCAATAGAGTACAACGGTCCACATTGATGCTTTGGAATTGCTCAACTCTCTCCATAGAGGAGCTTTTCACGTTTTTGTGCAATTTGAGACATAACTTGGTCTATTCGCGTCTTTACCTTACGAAACGTGGCACGAAGGCTCAACTAGCAAGTTAGACTTTTAAGAGCACTCAATAGAGTACAACGGTCCACATTGATGCTTTGGAATTGCTCAACTCTCTCCATAGAGGAGCTTTTCACGTTTTTGTGCAATTTGAGACATAACTTGGTCTATTCGCGTCTTTACCTTACGAAACGTGGCACGAAGGCTCAACTAGCAAGTTAGACTTTTAAGAGCACTCAATAGAGTACAACGGTCCACATTGATGCTTTGGAATTGCTCAACTCTCTCCATAGAGGAGCTTTTCACGTTTTTGTGCAATTTGAGACATAACTTGGTCTATTCGCGTCTTTACCTTACGAAACGTGGCACGAAGGCTCAACTAGCAAGTTAGACTTTTAAGAGCACTCAATAGAGTACAACGGTCCACATTGATGCTTTGGAATTGCTCAACTCTCTCCATAGAGGAGCTTTTCACGTTTTTGTGCAATTTGAGACATAACTTGGTCTATTCGCGTCTTTACCTTACGAAACGTGGCACGAAGGCTCAACTAGCAAGTTAGACTTTTAAGAGCACTCAATAGAGTACAACGGTCCACATTGATGCTTTGGAATTGCTCAACTCTCTCCATAGAGGAGCTTTTCACGTTTTTGTGCAATTTGAGACATAACTTGGTCTATTCGCGTCTTTACCTTACGAAACGTGGCACGAAGGCTCAGCTAGCAAGTTAGACTTTTAAGAGCACTCAATAGAGTACAACGGTCCACATTGATGCTTTGGAATTGCTCAACTCTCTCCATAGAGGAGCTTTTCACGTTTTTGTGCAATTTGAGACATAACTTGGTCTATTCGCGTCTTTACCTTACGAAACGTGGCACGAAGGCTCAACTAGCAAGTTAGACTTTTAAGAGCACTCAATAGAGTACAACGGTCCACATTGATGCTTTGGAATTGCTCAACTCTCTCCATAGAGGAGCTTTTCACGTTTTTGTGCAATTTGAGACATAACTTGGTCTATTCGCGTCTTTACCTTACGAAACGTGGCACGAAGGCTCAACTAGCAAGTTAGACTTTTAAGAGCACTCAATAGAGTACAACGGTCCACATTGATGCTTTGGAATTGCTCAACTCTCTCCATAGAGGAGCTTTTCACGTTTTTGTGCAATTTGAGACATAACTTGGTCTATTCGCGTCTTTACCTTACGAAACGTGGCACGAAGGCTCAGCTAGCAAGTTAGACTTTTAAGAGCACTCAATAGAGTACAACGGTCCACATTGATGCTTTGGAATTGCTCAACTCTCTCCATAGAGGAGCTTTTCACGTTTTTGTGCAATTTGAGACATAACTTGGTCTATTCGCGTCTTTACCTTACGAAACGTGGCACGAAGGCTCAAGCTAGCAAGTTAGACTTTTAAGAGCACTCAATAGAGTACAACGGTCCACATTGATGCTTTGGAATTGCTCAACTCTCTCCATAGAGGAGCTTTTCACGTTTTTGTGCAATTTGAGACATAACTTGGTCTATTCGCGTCTTTACCTTACGAAACGTGGCACGAAGGCTCAGCTAGCAAGTTAGACTTTTAAGAGCACTCAATAGAGTACAACGGTCCACATTGATGCTTTGGAATTGCTCAACTCTCTCCATAGAGGAGCTTTTCACGTTTTTGTGCAATTTGAGACATAACTTGGTCTATTCGCGTCTTTACCTTACGAAACGTGGCACGAAGGCTCAGCTAGCAAGTTAGACTTTTAAGAGCACTCAATAGAGTACAACGGTCCACATTGATGCTTTGGAATTGCTCAACTCTCTCCATAGAGGAGCTTTTCACGTTTTTGTGCAATTTGAGACATAACTTGGTCTATTCGCGTCTTTACCTTACGAAACGTGGCACGAAGGCTCAACTAGCAAGTTAGACTTTTAAGAGCACTCAATAGAGTACAACGGTCCACATTGATGCTTTGGAATTGCTCAACTCTCTCCATAGAGGAGCTTTTCACGTTTTTGTGCAATTTGAGACATAACTTGGTCTATTCGCGTCTTTACCTTACGAAACGTGGCACGAAGGCTCAACTAGCAAGTTAGACTTTCAAGAGCACTCAATAGAGTACAACGGTCCACATTGATGCTTTGGAATTGCTCAACTCTCTCCATAGAGGAGCTTTTCACGTTTTTGTGCAATTTGAGACATAACTTGGTCTATTCGCGTCTTTACCTTACGAAACGTGGCACGAAGGCTCAACTAGCAAGTTAGACTTTAAGAGCACTCAATAGAGTACAACGGTCCACATTGATGCTTTGGAATTGCTCAACTCTCTCCATAGAGGAGCTTTTCACGTTTTTGTGCAATTTGAGACATAACTTGGTCTATTCGCGTCTTTACCTTACGAAACGTGGCACGAAGGCTCAGCTAGCAAGTTAGACTTTTAAGAGCACTCAATAGAGTACAACGGTCCACATTGATGCTTTGGAATTGCTCAACTCTCTCCATAGAGGAGCTTTTCACGTTTTTGTGCAATTTGAGACATAACTTGGTCTATTCGCGTCTTTACCTTACGAAACGTGGCACGAAGGCTCAACTAGCAAGTTAGACTTTTAAGAGCACTCAATAGAGTACAACGGTCCACATTGATGCTTTGGAATTGCTCAACTCTCTCCATAGAGGAGCTTTTCACGTTTTTGTGCAATTTGAGACATAACTTGGTCTATTCGCGTCTTTACCTTACGAAACGTGGCACGAAGGCTCAACTAGCAAGTTAGACTTTTAAGAGCACTCAATAGAGTACAACGGTCCACATTGATGCTTTGGAATTGCTCAACTCTCTCCATAGAGGAGCTTTTCACGTTTTTGTGCAATTTGAGACATAACTTGGTCTATTCGCGTCTTTACCTTACGAAACGTGGCACGAAGGCTCAACTAGCAAGTTAGACTTTTAAGAGCACTCAATAGAGTACAACGGTCCACATTGATGCTTTGGAATTGCTCAACTCTCTCCATAGAGGAGCTTTTCACGTTTTTGTGCAATTTGAGACATAACTTGGTCTATTCGCGTCTTTACCTTACGAAACGTGGCACGAAGGCTCAACTAGCAAGTTAGACTTTCAAGAGCACTCAATAGAGTACAACGGTCCACATTGATGCTTTGGAATTGCTCAACTCTCTCCATAGAGGAGCTTTTCACGTTTTTGTGCAATTTGAGACATAACTTGGTCTATTCGCGTCTTTACCTTACGAAACGTGGCACGAAGGCTCAACTAGCAAGTTAGACTTTTAAGAGCACTCAATAGAGTACAACGGTCCACATTGATGCTTTGGAATTGCTCAACTCTCTCCATAGAGGAGCTTTTCACGTTTTTGTGCAATTTGAGACATAACTTGGTCTATTCGCGTCTTTACCTTACGAAACGTGGCACGAAGGCTCAGCTAGCAAGTTAGACTTTTAAGAGCACTCAATAGAGTACAACGGTCCACATTGATGCTTTGGAATTGCTCAACTCTCTCCATAGAGGAGCTTTTCACGTTTTTGTGCAATTTGAGACATAACTTGGTCTATTCGCGTCTTTACCTTACGAAACGTGGCACGAAGGCTCAACTAGCAAGTTAGACTTTTCAAGAGCACTCAATAGAGTACAACGGTCCACATTGATGCTTTGGAATTGCTCAACTCTCTCCATAGAGGAGCTTTTCACGTTTTTGTGCAATTTGAGACATAACTTGGTCTATTCGCGTCTTTACCTTACGAAACGTGGCACGAAGGCTCAACTAGCAAGTTAGACTTTTAAGAGCACTCAATAGAGTACAACGGTCCACATTGATGCTTTGGAATTGCTCAACTCTCTCCATAGAGGAGCTTTTCACGTTTTTGTGCAATTTGAGACATAACTTGGTCTATTCGCGTCTTTACCTTACGAAACGTGGCACGAAGGCTCAACTAGCAAGTTAGACTTTCAAGAGCACTCAATAGAGTACAACGGTCCACATTGATGCTTTGGAATTGCTCAACTCTCTCCATAGAGGAGCTTTTCACGTTTTTGTGCAATTTGAGACATAACTTGGTCTATTCGCGTCTTTACCTTACGAAACGTGGCACGAAGGCTCAACTAGCAAGTTAGACTTTCAAGAGCACTCAATAGAGTACAACGGTCCACATTGATGCTTTGGAATTGCTCAACTCTCTCCATAGAGGAGCTTTTCACGTTTTTGTGCAATTTGAGACATAACTTGGTCTATTCGCGTCTTTACCTTACGAAACGTGGCACGAAGGCTCAGCTAGCAAGTTAGACTTTTAAGAGCACTCAATAGAGTACAACGGTCCACATTGATGCTTTGGAATTGCTCAACTCTCTCCATAGAGGAGCTTTTCACGTTTTTGTGCAATTTGAGACATAACTTGGTCTATTCGCGTCTTTACCTTACGAAACGTGGCACGAAGGCTCAACTAGCAAGTTAGACTTTTAAGAGCACTCAATAGAGTACAACGGTCCACATTGATGCTTTGGAATTGCTCAACTCTCTCCATAGAGGAGCTTTTCACGTTTTTGTGCAATTTGAGACATAACTTGGTCTATTCGCGTCTTTACCTTACGAAACGTGGCACGAAGGCTCAGCTAGCAAGTTAGACTTTTAAGAGCACTCAATAGAGTACAACGGTCCACATTGATGCTTTGGAATTGCTCAACTCTCTCCATAGAGGAGCTTTTCACGTTTTTGTGCAATTTGAGACATAACTTGGTCTATTCGCGTCTTTACCTTACGAAACGTGGCACGAAGGCTCAACTAGCAAGTTAGACTTTTAAGAGCACTCAATAGAGTACAACGGTCCACATTGATGCTTTGGAATTGCTCAACTCTCTCCATAGAGGAGCTTTTCACGTTTTTGTGCAATTTGAGACATAACTTGGTCTATTCGCGTCTTTACCTTACGAAACGTGGCACGAAGGCTCAACTAGCAAGTTAGACTTTCAAGAGCACTCAATAGAGTACAACGGTCCACATTGATGCTTTGGAATTGCTCAACTCTCTCCATAGAGGAGCTTTTCACGTTTTTGTGCAATTTGAGACATAACTTGGTCTATTCGCGTCTTTACCTTACGAAACGTGGCACGAAGGCTCAACTAGCAAGTTAGACTTTTAAGAGCACTCAATAGAGTACAACGGTCCACATTGATGCTTTGGAATTGCTCAACTCTCTCCATAGAGGAGCTTTTCACGTTTTTGTGCAATTTGAGACATAACTTGGTCTATTCGCGTCTTTACCTTACGAAACGTGGCACGAAGGCTCAACTAGCAAGTTAGACTTTTAAGAGCACTCAATAGAGTACAACGGTCCACATTGATGCTTTGGAATTGCTCAACTCTCTCCATAGAGGAGCTTTTCACGTTTTTGTGCAATTTGAGACATAACTTGGTCTATTCGCGTCTTTACCTTACGAAACGTGGCACGAAGGCTCAACTAGCAAGTTAGACTTTTAAGAGCACTCAATAGAGTACAACGGTCCACATTGATGCTTTGGAATTGCTCAACTCTCTCCATAGAGGAGCTTTTCACGTTTTTGTGCAATTTGAGACATAACTTGGTCTATTCGCGTCTTTACCTTACGAAACGTGGCACGAAGGCTCAACTAGCAAGTTAGACTTTTAAGAGCACTCAATAGAGTACAACGGTCCACATTGATGCTTTGGAATTGCTCAACTCTCTCCATAGAGGAGCTTTTCACGTTTTTGTGCAATTTGAGACATAACTTGGTCTATTCGCGTCTTTACCTTACGAAACGTGGCACGAAGGCTCAACTAGCAAGTTAGACTTTCAAGAGCACTCAATAGAGTACAACGGTCCACATTGATGCTTTGGAATTGCTCAACTCTCTCCATAGAGGAGCTTTTCACGTTTTTGTGCAATTTGAGACATAACTTGGTCTATTCGCGTCTTTACCTTACGAAACGTGGCACGAAGGCTCAACTAGCAAGTTAGACTTTTAAGAGCACTCAATAGAGTACAACGGTCCACATTGATGCTTTGGAATTGCTCAACTCTCTCCATAGAGGAGCTTTTCACGTTTTTGTGCAATTTGAGACATAACTTGGTCTATTCGCGTCTTTACCTTACGAAACGTGGCACGAAGGCTCAACTAGCAAGTTAGACTTTCAAGAGCACTCAATAGAGTACAACGGTCCACATTGATGCTTTGGAATTGCTCAACTCTCTCCATAGAGGAGCTTTTCACGTTTTTGTGCAATTTGAGACATAACTTGGTCTATTCGCGTCTTTACCTTACGAAACGTGGCACGAAGGCTCAGCTAGCAAGTTAGACTTTTAAGAGCACTCAATAGAGTACAACGGTCCACATTGATGCTTTGGAATTGCTCAACTCTCTCCATAGAGGAGCTTTTCACGTTTTTGTGCAATTTGAGACATAACTTGGTCTATTCGCGTCTTTACCTTACGAAACGTGGCACGAAGGCTCAACTAGCAAGTTAGACTTTTAAGAGCACTCAATAGAGTACAACGGTCCACATTGATGCTTTGGAATTGCTCAACTCTCTCCATAGAGGAGCTTTTCACGTTTTTGTGCAATTTGAGACATAACTTGGTCTATTCGCGTCTTTACCTTACGAAACGTGGCACGAAGGCTCAAGCTAGCAAGTTAGACTTTTAAGAGCACTCAATAGAGTACAACGGTCCACATTGATGCTTTGGAATTGCTCAACTCTCTCCATAGAGGAGCTTTTCACGTTTTTGTGCAATTTGAGACATAACTTGGTCTATTCGCGTCTTTACCTTACGAAACGTGGCACGAAGGCTCAACTAGCAAGTTAGACTTTTAAGAGCACTCAATAGAGTACAACGGTCCACATTGATGCTTTGGAATTGCTCAACTCTCTCCATAGAGGAGCTTTTCACGTTTTTGTGCAATTTGAGACATAACTTGGTCTATTCGCGTCTTTACCTTACGAAACGTGGCACGAAGGCTCAACTAGCAAGTTAGACTTTCAAGAGCACTCAATAGAGTACAACGGTCCACATTGATGCTTTGGAATTGCTCAACTCTCTCCATAGAGGAGCTTTTCACGTTTTTGTGCAATTTGAGACATAACTTGGTCTATTCGCGTCTTTACCTTACGAAACGTGGCACGAAGGCTCAACTAGCAAGTTAGACTTTTAAGAGCACTCAATAGAGTACAACGGTCCACATTGATGCTTTGGAATTGCTCAACTCTCTCCATAGAGGAGCTTTTCACGTTTTTGTGCAATTTGAGACATAACTTGGTCTATTCGCGTCTTTACCTTACGAAACGTGGCACGAAGGCTCAACTAGCAAGTTAGACTTTCAAGAGCACTCAATAGAGTACAACGGTCCACATTGATGCTTTGGAATTGCTCAACTCTCTCCATAGAGGAGCTTTTCACGTTTTTGTGCAATTTGAGACATAACTTGGTCTATTCGCGTCTTTACCTTACGAAACGTGGCACGAAGGCTCAACTAGCAAGTTAGACTTTTAAGAGCACTCAATAGAGTACAACGGTCCACATTGATGCTTTGGAATTGCTCAACTCTCTCCATAGAGGAGCTTTTCACGTTTTTGTGCAATTTGAGACATAACTTGGTCTATTCGCGTCTTTACCTTACGAAACGTGGCACGAAGGCTCAACTAGCAAGTTAGACTTTTAAGAGCACTCAATAGAGTACAACGGTCCACATTGATGCTTTGGAATTGCTCAACTCTCTCCATAGAGGAGCTTTTCACGTTTTTGTGCAATTTGAGACATAACTTGGTCTATTCGCGTCTTTACCTTACGAAACGTGGCACGAAGGCTCAACTAGCAAGTTAGACTTTCAAGAGCACTCAATAGAGTACAACGGTCCACATTGATGCTTTGGAATTGCTCAACTCTCTCCATAGAGGAGCTTTTCACGTTTTTGTGCAATTTGAGACATAACTTGGTCTATTCGCGTCTTTACCTTACGAAACGTGGCACGAAGGCTCAACTAGCAAGTTAGACTTTTAAGAGCACTCAATAGAGTACAACGGTCCACATTGATGCTTTGGAATTGCTCAACTCTCTCCATAGAGGAGCTTTTCACGTTTTTGTGCAATTTGAGACATAACTTGGTCTATTCGCGTCTTTACCTTACGAAACGTGGCACGAAGGCTCAACTAGCAAGTTAGACTTTTAAGAGCACTCAATAGAGTACAACGGTCCACATTGATGCTTTGGAATTGCTCAACTCTCTCCATAGAGGAGCTTTTCACGTTTTTGTGCAATTTGAGACATAACTTGGTCTATTCGCGTCTTTACCTTACGAAACGTGGCACGAAGGCTCAACTAGCAAGTTAGACTTTTAAGAGCACTCAATAGAGTACAACGGTCCACATTGATGCTTTGGAATTGCTCAACTCTCTCCATAGAGGAGCTTTTCACGTTTTTGTGCAATTTGAGACATAACTTGGTCTATTCGCGTCTTTACCTTACGAAACGTGGCACGAAGGCTCAACTAGCAAGTTAGACTTTTAAGAGCACTCAATAGAGTACAACGGTCCACATTGATGCTTTGGAATTGCTCAACTCTCTCCATAGAGGAGCTTTTCACGTTTTTGTGCAATTTGAGACATAACTTGGTCTATTCGCGTCTTTACCTTACGAAACGTGGCACGAAGGCTCAACTAGCAAGTTAGACTTTTAAGAGCACTCAATAGAGTACAACGGTCCACATTGATGCTTTGGAATTGCTCAACTCTCTCCATAGAGGAGCTTTTCACGTTTTTGTGCAATTTGAGACATAACTTGGTCTATTCGCGTCTTTACCTTACGAAACGTGGCACGAAGGCTCAACTAGCAAGTTAGACTTTCAAGAGCACTCAATAGAGTACAACGGTCCACATTGATGCTTTGGAATTGCTCAACTCTCTCCATAGAGGAGCTTTTCACGTTTTTGTGCAATTTGAGACATAACTTGGTCTATTCGCGTCTTTACCTTACGAAACGTGGCACGAAGGCTCAACTAGCAAGTTAGACTTTTAAGAGCACTCAATAGAGTACAACGGTCCACATTGATGCTTTGGAATTGCTCAACTCTCTCCATAGAGGAGCTTTTCACGTTTTTGTGCAATTTGAGACATAACTTGGTCTATTCGCGTCTTTACCTTACGAAACGTGGCACGAAGGCTCAACTAGCAAGTTAGACTTTTAAGAGCACTCAATAGAGTACAACGGTCCACATTGATGCTTTGGAATTGCTCAACTCTCTCCATAGAGGAGCTTTTCACGTTTTTGTGCAATTTGAGACATAACTTGGTCTATTCGCGTCTTTACCTTACGAAACGTGGCACGAAGGCTCAACTAGCAAGTTAGACTTTTAAGAGCACTCAATAGAGTACAACGGTCCACATTGATGCTTTGGAATTGCTCAACTCTCTCCATAGAGGAGCTTTTCACGTTTTTGTGCAATTTGAGACATAACTTGGTCTATTCGCGTCTTTACCTTACGAAACGTGGCACGAAGGCTCAACTAGCAAGTTAGACTTTTAAGAGCACTCAATAGAGTACAACGGTCCACATTGATGCTTTGGAATTGCTCAACTCTCTCCATAGAGGAGCTTTTCACGTTTTTGTGCAATTTGAGACATAACTTGGTCTATTCGCGTCTTTACCTTACGAAACGTGGCACGAAGGCTCAGCTAGCAAGTTAGACTTTTAAGAGCACTCAATAGAGTACAACGGTCCACATTGATGCTTTGGAATTGCTCAACTCTCTCCATAGAGGAGCTTTTCACGTTTTTGTGCAATTTGAGACATAACTTGGTCTATTCGCGTCTTTACCTTACGAAACGTGGCACGAAGGCTCAGCTAGCAAGTTAGACTTTTAAGAGCACTCAATAGAGTACAACGGTCCACATTGATGCTTTGGAATTGCTCAACTCTCTCCATAGAGGAGCTTTTCACGTTTTTGTGCAATTTGAGACATAACTTGGTCTATTCGCGTCTTTACCTTACGAAACGTGGCACGAAGGCTCAACTAGCAAGTTAGACTTTTAAGAGCACTCAATAGAGTACAACGGTCCACATTGATGCTTTGGAATTGCTCAACTCTCTCCATAGAGGAGCTTTTCACGTTTTTGTGCAATTTGAGACATAACTTGGTCTATTCGCGTCTTTACCTTACGAAACGTGGCACGAAGGCTCAGCTAGCAAGTTAGACTTTTAAGAGCACTCAATAGAGTACAACGGTCCACATTGATGCTTTGGAATTGCTCAACTCTCTCCATAGAGGAGCTTTTCACGTTTTTGTGCAATTTGAGACATAACTTGGTCTATTCGCGTCTTTACCTTACGAAACGTGGCACGAAGGCTCAACTAGCAAGTTAGACTTTTAAGAGCACTCAATAGAGTACAACGGTCCACATTGATGCTTTGGAATTGCTCAACTCTCTCCATAGAGGAGCTTTTCACGTTTTTGTGCAATTTGAGACATAACTTGGTCTATTCGCGTCTTTACCTTACGAAACGTGGCACGAAGGCTCAACTAGCAAGTTAGACTTTTAAGAGCACTCAATAGAGTACAACGGTCCACATTGATGCTTTGGAATTGCTCAACTCTCTCCATAGAGGAGCTTTTCACGTTTTTGTGCAATTTGAGACATAACTTGGTCTATTCGCGTCTTTACCTTACGAAACGTGGCACGAAGGCTCAACTAGCAAGTTAGACTTTTAAGAGCACTCAATAGAGTACAACGGTCCACATTGATGCTTTGGAATTGCTCAACTCTCTCCATAGAGGAGCTTTTCACGTTTTTGTGCAATTTGAGACATAACTTGGTCTATTCGCGTCTTTACCTTACGAAACGTGGCACGAAGGCTCAACTAGCAAGTTAGACTTTTAAGAGCACTCAATAGAGTACAACGGTCCACATTGATGCTTTGGAATTGCTCAACTCTCTCCATAGAGGAGCTTTTCACGTTTTTGTGCAATTTGAGACATAACTTGGTCTATTCGCGTCTTTACCTTACGAAACGTGGCACGAAGGCTCAACTAGCAAGTTAGACTTTTAAGAGCACTCAATAGAGTACAACGGTCCACATTGATGCTTTGGAATTGCTCAACTCTCTCCATAGAGGAGCTTTTCACGTTTTTGTGCAATTTGAGACATAACTTGGTCTATTCGCGTCTTTACCTTACGAAACGTGGCACGAAGGCTCAGCTAGCAAGTTAGACTTTTAAGAGCACTCAATAGAGTACAACGGTCCACATTGATGCTTTGGAATTGCTCAACTCTCTCCATAGAGGAGCTTTTCACGTTTTTGTGCAATTTGAGACATAACTTGGTCTATTCGCGTCTTTACCTTACGAAACGTGGCACGAAGGCTCAACTAGCAAGTTAGACTTTTCAAGAGCACTCAATAGAGTACAACGGTCCACATTGATGCTTTGGAATTGCTCAACTCTCTCCATAGAGGAGCTTTTCACGTTTTTGTGCAATTTGAGACATAACTTGGTCTATTCGCGTCTTTACCTTACGAAACGTGGCACGAAGGCTCAACTAGCAAGTTAGACTTTTAAGAGCACTCAATAGAGTACAACGGTCCACATTGATGCTTTGGAATTGCTCAACTCTCTCCATAGAGGAGCTTTTCACGTTTTTGTGCAATTTGAGACATAACTTGGTCTATTCGCGTCTTTACCTTACGAAACGTGGCACGAAGGCTCAGCTAGCAAGTTAGACTTTTAAGAGCACTCAATAGAGTACAACGGTCCACATTGATGCTTTGGAATTGCTCAACTCTCTCCATAGAGGAGCTTTTCACGTTTTTGTGCAATTTGAGACATAACTTGGTCTATTCGCGTCTTTACCTTACGAAACGTGGCACGAAGGCTCAACTAGCAAGTTAGACTTTTAAGAGCACTCAATAGAGTACAACGGTCCACATTGATGCTTTGGAATTGCTCAACTCTCTCCATAGAGGAGCTTTTCACGTTTTTGTGCAATTTGAGACATAACTTGGTCTATTCGCGTCTTTACCTTACGAAACGTGGCACGAAGGCTCAACTAGCAAGTTAGACTTTCAAGAGCACTCAATAGAGTACAACGGTCCACATTGATGCTTTGGAATTGCTCAACTCTCTCCATAGAGGAGCTTTTCACGTTTTTGTGCAATTTGAGACATAACTTGGTCTATTCGCGTCTTTACCTTACGAAACGTGGCACGAAGGCTCAACTAGCAAGTTAGACTTTTAAGAGCACTCAATAGAGTACAACGGTCCACATTGATGCTTTGGAATTGCTCAACTCTCTCCATAGAGGAGCTTTTCACGTTTTTGTGCAATTTGAGACATAACTTGGTCTATTCGCGTCTTTACCTTACGAAACGTGGCACGAAGGCTCAACTAGCAAGTTAGACTTTTAAGAGCACTCAATAGAGTACAACGGTCCACATTGATGCTTTGGAATTGCTCAACTCTCTCCATAGAGGAGCTTTTCACGTTTTTGTGCAATTTGAGACATAACTTGGTCTATTCGCGTCTTTACCTTACGAAACGTGGCACGAAGGCTCAACTAGCAAGTTAGACTTTTCAAGAGCACTCAATAGAGTACAACGGTCCACATTGATGCTTTGGAATTGCTCAACTCTCTCCATAGAGGAGCTTTTCACGTTTTTGTGCAATTTGAGACATAACTTGGTCTATTCGCGTCTTTACCTTACGAAACGTGGCACGAAGGCTCAACTAGCAAGTTAGACTTTTAAGAGCACTCAATAGAGTACAACGGTCCACATTGATGCTTTGGAATTGCTCAACTCTCTCCATAGAGGAGCTTTTCACGTTTTTGTGCAATTTGAGACATAACTTGGTCTATTCGCGTCTTTACCTTACGAAACGTGGCACGAAGGCTCAACTAGCAAGTTAGACTTTCAAGAGCACTCAATAGAGTACAACGGTCCACATTGATGCTTTGGAATTGCTCAACTCTCTCCATAGAGGAGCTTTTCACGTTTTTGTGCAATTTGAGACATAACTTGGTCTATTCGCGTCTTTACCTTACGAAACGTGGCACGAAGGCTCAACTAGCAAGTTAGACTTTTAAGAGCACTCAATAGAGTACAACGGTCCACATTGATGCTTTGGAATTGCTCAACTCTCTCCATAGAGGAGCTTTTCACGTTTTTGTGCAATTTGAGACATAACTTGGTCTATTCGCGTCTTTACCTTACGAAACGTGGCACGAAGGCTCAACTAGCAAGTTAGACTTTTAAGAGCACTCAATAGAGTACAACGGTCCACATTGATGCTTTGGAATTGCTCAACTCTCTCCATAGAGGAGCTTTTCACGTTTTTGTGCAATTTGAGACATAACTTGGTCTATTCGCGTCTTTACCTTACGAAACGTGGCACGAAGGCTCAAGCTAGCAAGTTAGACTTTTAAGAGCACTCAATAGAGTACAACGGTCCACATTGATGCTTTGGAATTGCTCAACTCTCTCCATAGAGGAGCTTTTCACGTTTTTGTGCAATTTGAGACATAACTTGGTCTATTCGCGTCTTTACCTTACGAAACGTGGCACGAAGGCTCAGCTAGCAAGTTAGACTTTTAAGAGCACTCAATAGAGTACAACGGTCCACATTGATGCTTTGGAATTGCTCAACTCTCTCCATAGAGGAGCTTTTCACGTTTTTGTGCAATTTGAGACATAACTTGGTCTATTCGCGTCTTTACCTTACGAAACGTGGCACGAAGGCTCAGCTAGCAAGTTAGACTTTTAAGAGCACTCAATAGAGTACAACGGTCCACATTGATGCTTTGGAATTGCTCAACTCTCTCCATAGAGGAGCTTTTCACGTTTTTGTGCAATTTGAGACATAACTTGGTCTATTCGCGTCTTTACCTTACGAAACGTGGCACGAAGGCTCAGCTAGCAAGTTAGACTTTTAAGAGCACTCAATAGAGTACAACGGTCCACATTGATGCTTTGGAATTGCTCAACTCTCTCCATAGAGGAGCTTTTCACGTTTTTGTGCAATTTGAGACATAACTTGGTCTATTCGCGTCTTTACCTTACGAAACGTGGCACGAAGGCTCAAGCTAGCAAGTTAGACTTTTAAGAGCACTCAATAGAGTACAACGGTCCACATTGATGCTTTGGAATTGCTCAACTCTCTCCATAGAGGAGCTTTTCACGTTTTTGTGCAATTTGAGACATAACTTGGTCTATTCGCGTCTTTACCTTACGAAACGTGGCACGAAGGCTCAACTAGCAAGTTAGACTTTTCAAGAGCACTCAATAGAGTACAACGGTCCACATTGATGCTTTGGAATTGCTCAACTCTCTCCATAGAGGAGCTTTTCACGTTTTTGTGCAATTTGAGACATAACTTGGTCTATTCGCGTCTTTACCTTACGAAACGTGGCACGAAGGCTCAGCTAGCAAGTTAGACTTTTAAGAGCACTCAATAGAGTACAACGGTCCACATTGATGCTTTGGAATTGCTCAACTCTCTCCATAGAGGAGCTTTTCACGTTTTTGTGAAATTTGAGACATAACTTGGTCTATTCGCGTCTTTACCTTACGAAACGTGGCACGAAGGCTCAACTAGCAAGTTAGACTTTTAAGAGCACTCAATAGAGTACAACGGTCCACATTGATGCTTTGGAATTGCTCAACTCTCTCCATAGAGGAGCTTTTCACGTTTTTGTGCAATTTGAGACATAACTTGGTCTATTCGCGTCTTTACCTTACGAAACGTGGCACGAAGGCTCAACTAGCAAGTTAGACTTTTCAAGAGCACTCAATAGAGTACAACGGTCCACATTGATGCTTTGGAATTGCTCAACTCTCTCCATAGAGGAGCTTTTCACGTTTTTGTGAAATTTGAGACATAACTTGGTCTATTCGCGTCTTTACCTTACGAAACGTGGCACGAAGGCTCAACTAGCAAGTTAGACTTTCAAGAGCACTCAATAGAGTACAACGGTCCACATTGATGCTTTGGAATTGCTCAACTCTCTCCATAGAGGAGCTTTTCACGTTTTTGTGCAATTTGAGACATAACTTGGTCTATTCGCGTCTTTACCTTACGAAACGTGGCACGAAGGCTCAACTAGCAAGTTAGACTTTCAAGAGCACTCAATAGAGTACAACGGTCCACATTGATGCTTTGGAATTGCTCAACTCTCTCCATAGAGGAGCTTTTCACGTTTTTGTGCAATTTGAGACATAACTTGGTCTATTCGCGTCTTTACCTTACGAAACGTGGCACGAAGGCTCAACTAGCAAGTTAGACTTTTAAGAGCACTCAATAGAGTACAACGGTCCACATTGATGCTTTGGAATTGCTCAACTCTCTCCATAGAGGAGCTTTTCACGTTTTTGTGCAATTTGAGACATAACTTGGTCTATTCGCGTCTTTACCTTACGAAACGTGGCACGAAGGCTCAACTAGCAAGTTAGACTTTCAAGAGCACTCAATAGAGTACAACGGTCCACATTGATGCTTTGGAATTGCTCAACTCTCTCCATAGAGGAGCTTTTCACGTTTTTGTGCAATTTGAGACATAACTTGGTCTATTCGCGTCTTTACCTTACGAAACGTGGCACGAAGGCTCAACTAGCAAGTTAGACTTTTAAGAGCACTCAATAGAGTACAACGGTCCACATTGATGCTTTGGAATTGCTCAACTCTCTCCATAGAGGAGCTTTTCACGTTTTTGTGCAATTTGAGACATAACTTGGTCTATTCGCGTCTTTACCTTACGAAACGTGGCACGAAGGCTCAACTAGCAAGTTAGACTTTCAAGAGCACTCAATAGAGTACAACGGTCCACATTGATGCTTTGGAATTGCTCAACTCTCTCCATAGAGGAGCTTTTCACGTTTTTGTGCAATTTGAGACATAACTTGGTCTATTCGCGTCTTTACCTTACGAAACGTGGCACGAAGGCTCAACTAGCAAGTTAGACTTTCAAGAGCACTCAATAGAGTACAACGGTCCACATTGATGCTTTGGAATTGCTCAACTCTCTCCATAGAGGAGCTTTTCACGTTTTTGTGCAATTTGAGACATAACTTGGTCTATTCGCGTCTTTACCTTACGAAACGTGGCACGAAGGCTCAACTAGCAAGTTAGACTTTCAAGAGCACTCAATAGAGTACAACGGTCCACATTGATGCTTTGGAATTGCTCAACTCTCTCCATAGAGGAGCTTTTCACGTTTTTGTGCAATTTGAGACATAACTTGGTCTATTCGCGTCTTTACCTTACGAAACGTGGCACGAAGGCTCAACTAGCAAGTTAGACTTTTAAGAGCACTCAATAGAGTACAACGGTCCACATTGATGCTTTGGAATTGCTCAACTCTCTCCATAGAGGAGCTTTTCACGTTTTTGTGCAATTTGAGACATAACTTGGTCTATTCGCGTCTTTACCTTACGAAACGTGGCACGAAGGCTCAACTAGCAAGTTAGACTTTCAAGAGCACTCAATAGAGTACAACGGTCCACATTGATGCTTTGGAATTGCTCAACTCTCTCCATAGAGGAGCTTTTCACGTTTTTGTGAAATTTGAGACATAACTTGGTCTATTCGCGTCTTTACCTTACGAAACGTGGCACGAAGGCTCAACTAGCAAGTTAGACTTTCAAGAGCACTCAATAGAGTACAACGGTCCACATTGATGCTTTGGAATTGCTCAACTCTCTCCATAGAGGAGCTTTTCACGTTTTTGTGCAATTTGAGACATAACTTGGTCTATTCGCGTCTTTACCTTACGAAACGTGGCACGAAGGCTCAACTAGCAAGTTAGACTTTTCAAGAGCACTCAATAGAGTACAACGGTCCACATTGATGCTTTGGAATTGCTCAACTCTCTCCATAGAGGAGCTTTTCACGTTTTTGTGCAATTTGAGACATAACTTGGTCTATTCGCGTCTTTACCTTACGAAACGTGGCACGAAGGCTCAACTAGCAAGTTAGACTTTTAAGAGCACTCAATAGAGTACAACGGTCCACATTGATGCTTTGGAATTGCTCAACTCTCTCCATAGAGGAGCTTTTCACGTTTTTGTGCAATTTGAGACATAACTTGGTCTATTCGCGTCTTTACCTTACGAAACGTGGCACGAAGGCTCAACTAGCAAGTTAGACTTTCAAGAGCACTCAATAGAGTACAACGGTCCACATTGATGCTTTGGAATTGCTCAACTCTCTCCATAGAGGAGCTTTTCACGTTTTTGTGCAATTTGAGACATAACTTGGTCTATTCGCGTCTTTACCTTACGAAACGTGGCACGAAGGCTCAACTAGCAAGTTAGACTTTTCAAGAGCACTCAATAGAGTACAACGGTCCACATTGATGCTTTGGAATTGCTCAACTCTCTCCATAGAGGAGCTTTTCACGTTTTTGTGCAATTTGAGACATAACTTGGTCTATTCGCGTCTTTACCTTACGAAACGTGGCACGAAGGCTCAACTAGCAAGTTAGACTTTCAAGAGCACTCAATAGAGTACAACGGTCCACATTGATGCTTTGGAATTGCTCAACTCTCTCCATAGAGGAGCTTTTCACGTTTTTGTGCAATTTGAGACATAACTTGGTCTATTCGCGTCTTTACCTTACGAAACGTGGCACGAAGGCTCAGCTAGCAAGTTAGACTTTTAAGAGCACTCAATAGAGTACAACGGTCCACATTGATGCTTTGGAATTGCTCAACTCTCTCCATAGAGGAGCTTTTCACGTTTTTGTGCAATTTGAGACATAACTTGGTCTATTCGCGTCTTTACCTTACGAAACGTGGCACGAAGGCTCAACTAGCAAGTTAGACTTTCAAGAGCACTCAATAGAGTACAACGGTCCACATTGATGCTTTGGAATTGCTCAACTCTCTCCATAGAGGAGCTTTTCACGTTTTTGTGCAATTTGAGACATAACTTGGTCTATTCGCGTCTTTACCTTACGAAACGTGGCACGAAGGCTCAACTAGCAAGTTAGACTTTCAAGAGCACTCAATAGAGTACAACGGTCCACATTGATGCTTTGGAATTGCTCAACTCTCTCCATAGAGGAGCTTTTCACGTTTTTGTGCAATTTGAGACATAACTTGGTCTATTCGCGTCTTTACCTTACGAAACGTGGCACGAAGGCTCAACTAGCAAGTTAGACTTTTAAGAGCACTCAATAGAGTACAACGGTCCACATTGATGCTTTGGAATTGCTCAACTCTCTCCATAGAGGAGCTTTTCACGTTTTTGTGAAATTTGAGACATAACTTGGTCTATTCGCGTCTTTACCTTACGAAACGTGGCACGAAGGCTCAACTAGCAAGTTAGACTTTCAAGAGCACTCAATAGAGTACAACGGTCCACATTGATGCTTTGGAATTGCTCAACTCTCTCCATAGAGGAGCTTTTCACGTTTTTGTGAAATTTGAGACATAACTTGGTCTATTCGCGTCTTTACCTTACGAAACGTGGCACGAAGGCTCAACTAGCAAGTTAGACTTTCAAGAGCACTCAATAGAGTACAACGGTCCACATTGATGCTTTGGAATTGCTCAACTCTCTCCATAGAGGAGCTTTTCACGTTTTTGTGCAATTTGAGACATAACTTGGTCTATTCGCGTCTTTACCTTACGAAACGTGGCACGAAGGCTCAACTAGCAAGTTAGACTTTCAAGAGCACTCAATAGAGTACAACGGTCCACATTGATGCTTTGGAATTGCTCAACTCTCTCCATAGAGGAGCTTTTCACGTTTTTGTGCAATTTGAGACATAACTTGGTCTATTCGCGTCTTTACCTTACGAAACGTGGCACGAAGGCTCAACTAGCAAGTTAGACTTTTAAGAGCACTCAATAGAGTACAACGGTCCACATTGATGCTTTGGAATTGCTCAACTCTCTCCATAGAGGAGCTTTTCACGTTTTTGTGAAATTTGAGACATAACTTGGTCTATTCGCGTCTTTACCTTACGAAACGTGGCACGAAGGCTCAACTAGCAAGTTAGACTTTCAAGAGCACTCAATAGAGTACAACGGTCCACATTGATGCTTTGGAATTGCTCAACTCTCTCCATAGAGGAGCTTTTCACGTTTTTGTGAAATTTGAGACATAACTTGGTCTATTCGCGTCTTTACCTTACGAAACGTGGCACGAAGGCTCAACTAGCAAGTTAGACTTTCAAGAGCACTCAATAGAGTACAACGGTCCACATTGATGCTTTGGAATTGCTCAACTCTCTCCATAGAGGAGCTTTTCACGTTTTTGTGCAATTTGAGACATAACTTGGTCTATTCGCGTCTTTACCTTACGAAACGTGGCACGAAGGCTCAACTAGCAAGTTAGACTTTTCAAGAGCACTCAATAGAGTACAACGGTCCACATTGATGCTTTGGAATTGCTCAACTCTCTCCATAGAGGAGCTTTTCACGTTTTTGTGCAATTTGAGACATAACTTGGTCTATTCGCGTCTTTACCTTACGAAACGTGGCACGAAGGCTCAACTAGCAAGTTAGACTTTTAAGAGCACTCAATAGAGTACAACGGTCCACATTGATGCTTTGGAATTGCTCAACTCTCTCCATAGAGGAGCTTTTCACGTTTTTGTGAAATTTGAGACATAACTTGGTCTATTCGCGTCTTTACCTTACGAAACGTGGCACGAAGGCTCAACTAGCAAGTTAGACTTTTCAAGAGCACTCAATAGAGTACAACGGTCCACATTGATGCTTTGGAATTGCTCAACTCTCTCCATAGAGGAGCTTTTCACGTTTTTGTGAAATTTGAGACATAACTTGGTCTATTCGCGTCTTTACCTTACGAAACGTGGCACGAAGGCTCAACTAGCAAGTTACACTTTCAAGAGCACTCAATAGAGTACAACGGTCCACATTGATGCTTTGGAATTGCTCAACTCTCTCCATAGAGGAGCTTTTCACGTTTTTGTGCAATTTGAGACATAACTTGGTCTATTCGCGTCTTTACCTTACGAAACGTGGCACGAAGGCTCAACTAGCAAGTTAGACTTTCAAGAGCACTCAATAGAGTACAACGGTCCACATTGATGCTTTGGAATTGCTCAACTCTCTCCATAGAGGAGCTTTTCACGTTTTTGTGCAATTTGAGACATAACTTGGTCTATTCGCGTCTTTACCTTACGAAACGTGGCACGAAGGCTCAACTAGCAAGTTAGACTTTCAAGAGCACTCAATAGAGTACAACGGTCCACATTGATGCTTTGGAATTGCTCAACTCTCTCCATAGAGGAGCTTTTCACGTTTTTGTGCAATTTGAGACATAACTTGGTCTATTCGCGTCTTTACCTTACGAAACGTGGCACGAAGGCTCAACTAGCAAGTTAGACTTTCAAGAGCACTCAATAGAGTACAACGGTCCACATTGATGCTTTGGAATTGCTCAACTCTCTCCATAGAGGAGCTTTTCACGTTTTTGTGCAATTTGAGACATAACTTGGTCTATTCGCGTCTTTACCTTACGAAACGTGGCACGAAGGCTCAACTAGCAAGTTAGACTTTTAAGAGCACTCAATAGAGTACAACGGTCCACATTGATGCTTTGGAATTGCTCAACTCTCTCCATAGAGGAGCTTTTCACGTTTTTGTGCAATTTGAGACATAACTTGGTCTATTCGCGTCTTTACCTTACGAAACGTGGCACGAAGGCTCAACTAGCAAGTTAGACTTTCAAGAGCACTCAATAGAGTACAACGGTCCACATTGATGCTTTGGAATTGCTCAACTCTCTCCATAGAGGAGCTTTTCACGTTTTTGTGCAATTTGAGACATAACTTGGTCTATTCGCGTCTTTACCTTACGAAACGTGGCACGAAGGCTCAACTAGCAAGTTAGACTTTCAAGAGCACTCAATAGAGTACAACGGTCCACATTGATGCTTTGGAATTGCTCAACTCTCTCCATAGAGGAGCTTTTCACGTTTTTGTGCAATTTGAGACATAACTTGGTCTATTCGCGTCTTTACCTTACGAAACGTGGCACGAAGGCTCAACTAGCAAGTTAGACTTTCAAGAGCACTCAATAGAGTACAACGGTCCACATTGATGCTTTGGAATTGCTCAACTCTCTCCATAGAGGAGCTTTTCACGTTTTTGTGCAATTTGAGACATAACTTGGTCTATTCGCGTCTTTACCTTACGAAACGTGGCACGAAGGCTCAACTAGCAAGTTACGACTTTCAAGAGCACTCAATAGAGTACAACGGTCCACATTGATGCTTTGGAATTGCTCAACTCTCTCCATAGAGGAGCTTTTCACGTTTTTGTGAAATTTGAGACATAACTTGGTCTATTCGCGTCTTTACCTTACGAAACGTGGCACGAAGGCTCAACTAGCAAGTTAGACTTTCAAGAGCACTCAATAGAGTACAACGGTCCACATTGATGCTTTGGAATTGCTCAACTCTCTCCATAGAGGAGCTTTTCACGTTTTTGTGCAATTTGAGACATAACTTGGTCTATTCGCGTCTTTACCTTACGAAACGTGGCACGAAGGCTCAACTAGCAAGTTAGACTTTCAAGAGCACTCAATAGAGTACAACGGTCCACATTGATGCTTTGGAATTGCTCAACTCTCTCCATAGAGGAGCTTTTCACGTTTTTGTGCAATTTGAGACATAACTTGGTCTATTCGCGTCTTTACCTTACGAAACGTGGCACGAAGGCTCAACTAGCAAGTTAGACTTTCAAGAGCACTCAATAGAGTACAACGGTCCACATTGATGCTTTGGAATTGCTCAACTCTCTCCATAGAGGAGCTTTTCACGTTTTTGTGCAATTTGAGACATAACTTGGTCTATTCGCGTCTTTACCTTACGAAACGTGGCACGAAGGCTCAACTAGCAAGTTAGACTTTTAAGAGCACTCAATAGAGTACAACGGTCCACATTGATGCTTTGGAATTGCTCAACTCTCTCCATAGAGGAGCTTTTCACGTTTTTGTGCAATTTGAGACATAACTTGGTCTATTCGCGTCTTTACCTTACGAAACGTGGCACGAAGGCTCAACTAGCAAGTTAGACTTTCAAGAGCACTCAATAGAGTACAACGGTCCACATTGATGCTTTGGAATTGCTCAACTCTCTCCATAGAGGAGCTTTTCACGTTTTTGTGAAATTTGAGACATAACTTGGTCTATTCGCGTCTTTACCTTACGAAACGTGGCACGAAGGCTCAACTAGCAAGTTAGACTTTCAAGAGCACTCAATAGAGTACAACGGTCCACATTGATGCTTTGGAATTGCTCAACTCTCTCCATAGAGGAGCTTTTCACGTTTTTGTGCAATTTGAGACATAACTTGGTCTATTCGCGTCTTTACCTTACGAAACGTGGCACGAAGGCTCAACTAGCAAGTTAGACTTTCAAGAGCACTCAATAGAGTACAACGGTCCACATTGATGCTTTGGAATTGCTCAACTCTCTCCATAGAGGAGCTTTTCACGTTTTTGTGCAATTTGAGACATAACTTGGTCTATTCGCGTCTTTACCTTACGAAACGTGGCACGAAGGCTCAACTAGCAAGTTAGACTTTTAAGAGCACTCAATAGAGTACAACGGTCCACATTGATGCTTTGGAATTGCTCAACTCTCTCCATAGAGGAGCTTTTCACGTTTTTGTGCAATTTGAGACATAACTTGGTCTATTCGCGTCTTTACCTTACGAAACGTGGCACGAAGGCTCAACTAGCAAGTTAGACTTTCAAGAGCACTCAATAGAGTACAACGGTCCACATTGATGCTTTGGAATTGCTCAACTCTCTCCATAGAGGAGCTTTTCACGTTTTTGTGCAATTTGAGACATAACTTGGTCTATTCGCGTCTTTACCTTACGAAACGTGGCACGAAGGCTCAACTAGCAAGTTAGACTTTCAAGAGCACTCAATAGAGTACAACGGTCCACATTGATGCTTTGGAATTGCTCAACTCTCTCCATAGAGGAGCTTTTCACGTTTTTGTGCAATTTGAGACATAACTTGGTCTATTCGCGTCTTTACCTTACGAAACGTGGCACGAAGGCTCAACTAGCAAGTTAGACTTTCAAGAGCACTCAATAGAGTACAACGGTCCACATTGATGCTTTGGAATTGCTCAACTCTCTCCATAGAGGAGCTTTTCACGTTTTTGTGCAATTTGAGACATAACTTGGTCTATTCGCGTCTTTACCTTACGAAACGTGGCACGAAGGCTCAACTAGCAAGTTAGACTTTCAAGAGCACTCAATAGAGTACAACGGTCCACATTGATGCTTTGGAATTGCTCAACTCTCTCCATAGAGGAGCTTTTCACGTTTTTGTGCAATTTGAGACATAACTTGGTCTATTCGCGTCTTTACCTTACGAAACGTGGCACGAAGGCTCAACTAGCAAGTTAGACTTTTAAGAGCACTCAATAGAGTACAACGGTCCACATTGATGCTTTGGAATTGCTCAACTCTCTCCATAGAGGAGCTTTTCACGTTTTTGTGAAATTTGAGACATAACTTGGTCTATTCGCGTCTTTACCTTACGAAACGTGGCACGAAGGCTCAACTAGCAAGTTAGACTTTCAAGAGCACTCAATAGAGTACAACGGTCCACATTGATGCTTTGGAATTGCTCAACTCTCTCCATAGAGGAGCTTTTCACGTTTTTGTGAAATTTGAGACATAACTTGGTCTATTCGCGTCTTTACCTTACGAAACGTGGCACGAAGGCTCAACTAGCAAGTTAGACTTTCAAGAGCACTCAATAGAGTACAACGGTCCACATTGATGCTTTGGAATTGCTCAACTCTCTCCATAGAGGAGCTTTTCACGTTTTTGTGCAATTTGAGACATAACTTGGTCTATTCGCGTCTTTACCTTACGAAACGTGGCACGAAGGCTCAACTAGCAAGTTAGACTTTCAAGAGCACTCAATAGAGTACAACGGTCCACATTGATGCTTTGGAATTGCTCAACTCTCTCCATAGAGGAGCTTTTCACGTTTTTGTGTAATTTGAGACATAACTTGGTCTATTCGCGTCTTTACCTTACGAAACGTGGCACGAAGGCTCAACTAGCAAGTTAGACTTTCATGAGCACTCAATAGAGTACAACCGGTCCACATTGATGCTTTGGAATTGCTCAACTCTCTCCATAGAGGAGCTTTTCACGTTTTTGTGCAATTTGAGACATAACTTGGTCTATTCGCGTCTTTACCTTACGAAACGTGGCACGAAGGCTCAACTAGCAAGTTAGACTTTCAAGAGCACTCAATAGAGTACAACTGTCCACATTGATGCTTTGGAATTGCTCAACTCTCTCCATAGAGGAGCTTTTCACGTTTTTGTGCAATTTGAGACATAACTTGGTCTATTCGCGTCTTTACCTTACGAAACGTGGCACGAAGGCTCAACTAGCAAGTTACACTTTCAAGAGCACTCAATAGAGTACAACGGTCCACATTGATGCTTTGGAATTGCTCAACTCTCTCCATAGAGGAGCTTTTCACGTTTTTGTGCAATTTGAGACATAACTTGGTCTATTCGCGTCTTTACCTTACGAAACGTGGCACGAAGGCTCAGCTAGCAAGTTAGACTTTCAAGAGCACTCAATAGAGTACAACGGTCCACATTGATGCTTTGGAATTGCTCAACTCTCTCCATAGAGGAGCTTTTCACGTTTTTGTGCAATTTGAGACATAACTTGGTCTATTCGCGTCTTTACCTTACGAAACGTGGCACGAAGGCTCAGCTAGCAAGTTAGACTTTAAGAGCACTCAATAGAGTACAACGGTCCACATTGATGCTTTGGAATTGCTCAACTCTCTCCATAGAGGAGCTTTTCACGTTTTTGTGAAATTTGAGACATAACTTGGTCTATTCGCGTCTTTACCTTACGAAACGTGGCACGAAGGCTCAACTAGCAAGTTAGACTTTTAAGAGCACTCAATAGAGTACAACGGTCCACATTGATGCTTTGGAATTGCTCAACTCTCTCCATAGAGGAGCTTTTCACGTTTTTGTGCAATTTGAGACATAACTTGGTCTATTCGCGTCTTTACCTTACGAAACGTGGCACGAAGGCTCAACTAGCAAGTTACACTTTCAAGAGCACTCAATAGAGTACAACGGTCCACATTGATGCTTTGGAATTGCTCAACTCTCTCCATAGAGGAGCTTTTCACGTTTTTGTGCAATTTGAGACATAACTTGGTCTATTCGCGTCTTTACCTTACGAAACGTGGCACGAAGGCTCAGCTAGCAAGTTAGACTTTCAAGAGCACTCAATAGAGTACAACGGTCCACATTGATGCTTTGGAATTGCTCAACTCTCTCCATAGAGGAGCTTTTCACGTTTTTGTGCAATTTGAGACATAACTTGGTCTATTCGCGTCTTTACCTTACGAAACGTGGCACGAAGGCTCAACTAGCAAGTTAGACTTTCAAGAGCACTCAATAGAGTACAACCGGTCCACATTGATGCTTTGGAATTGCTCAACTCTCTCCATAGAGGAGCTTTTCACGTTTTTGTGCAATTTGAGACATAACTTGGTCTATTCGCGTCTTTACCTTACGAAACGTGGCACGAAGGCTCAACTAGCAAGTTAGACTTTCAAGAGCACTCAATAGAGTACAACGGTCCACATTGATGCTTTGGAATTGCTCAACTCTCTCCATAGAGGAGCTTTTCACGTTTTTGTGAAATTTGAGACATAACTTGGTCTATTCGCGTCTTTACCTTACGAAACGTGGCACGAAGGCTCAACTAGCAAGTTAGACTTTCAAGAGCACTCAATAGAGTACAACCGGTCCACATTGATGCTTTGGAATTGCTCAACTCTCTCCATAGAGGAGCTTTTCACGTTTTTGTGCAATTTGAGACATAACTTGGTCTATTCGCGTCTTTACCTTACGAAACGTGGCACGAAGGCTCAAGCTAGCAAGTTAGACTTTTAAGAGCACTCAATAGAGTACAACGGTCCACATTGATGCTTTGGAATTGCTCAACTCTCTCCATAGAGGAGCTTTTCACGTTTTTGTGCAATTTGAGACATAACTTGGTCTATTCGCGTCTTTACCTTACGAAACGTGGCACGAAGGCTCAGCTAGCAAGTTAGACTTTTAAGAGCACTCAATAGAGTACAACGGTCCACATTGATGCTTTGGAATTGCTCAACTCTCTCCATAGAGGAGCTTTTCACGTTTTTGTGAAATTTGAGACATAACTTGGTCTATTCGCGTCTTTACCTTACGAAACGTGGCACGAAGGCTCAACTAGCAAGTTAGACTTTCAAGAGCACTCAATAGAGTACAACGGTCCACATTGATGCTTTGGAATTGCTCAACTCTCTCCATAGAGGAGCTTTTCACGTTTTTGTGCAATTTGAGACATAACTTGGTCTATTCGCGTCTTTACCTTACGAAACGTGGCACGAAGGCTCAGCTAGCAAGTTAGACTTTTAAGAGCACTCAATAGAGTACAACGGTCCACATTGATGCTTTGGAATTGCTCAACTCTCTCCATAGAGGAGCTTTTCACGTTTTTGTGCAATTTGAGACATAACTTGGTCTATTCGCGTCTTTACCTTACGAAACGTGGCACGAAGGCTCAACTAGCAAGTTAGACTTTTAAGAGCACTCAATAGAGTACAACGGTCCACATTGATGCTTTGGAATTGCTCAACTCTCTCCATAGAGGAGCTTTTCACGTTTTTGTGAAATTTGAGACATAACTTGGTCTATTCGCGTCTTTACCTTACGAAACGTGGCACGAAGGCTCAACTAGCAAGTTAGACTTTTAAGAGCACTCAATAGAGTACAACGGTCCACATTGATGCTTTGGAATTGCTCAACTCTCTCCATAGAGGAGCTTTTCACGTTTTTGTGCAATTTGAGACATAACTTGGTCTATTCGCGTCTTTACCTTACGAAACGTGGCACGAAGGCTCAACTAGCAAGTTAGACTTTCAAGAGCACTCAATAGAGTACAACGGTCCACATTGATGCTTTGGAATTGCTCAACTCTCTCCATAGAGGAGCTTTTCACGTTTTTGTGCAATTTGAGACATAACTTGGTCTATTCGCGTCTTTACCTTACGAAACGTGGCACGAAGGCTCAACTAGCAAGTTAGACTTTTAAGAGCACTCAATAGAGTACAACGGTCCACATTGATGCTTTGGAATTGCTCAACTCTCTCCATAGAGGAGCTTTTCACGTTTTTGTGCAATTTGAGACATAACTTGGTCTATTCGCGTCTTTACCTTACGAAACGTGGCACGAAGGCTCAACTAGCAAGTTAGACTTTTAAGAGCACTCAATAGAGTACAACGGTCCACATTGATGCTTTGGAATTGCTCAACTCTCTCCATAGAGGAGCTTTTCACGTTTTTGTGCAATTTGAGACATAACTTGGTCTATTCGCGTCTTTACCTTACGAAACGTGGCACGAAGGCTCAACTAGCAAGTTAGACTTTCAAGAGCACTCAATAGAGTACAACGGTCCACATTGATGCTTTGGAATTGCTCAACTCTCTCCATAGAGGAGCTTTTCACGTTTTTGTGCAATTTGAGACATAACTTGGTCTATTCGCGTCTTTACCTTACGAAACGTGGCACGAAGGCTCAACTAGCAAGTTAGACTTTTAAGAGCACTCAATAGAGTACAACGGTCCACATTGATGCTTTGGAATTGCTCAACTCTCTCCATAGAGGAGCTTTTCACCTTTTTTGTGCAATTTGAGACATAACTTGGTCTATTCGCGTCTTTACCTTACGAAACGTGGCACGAAGGCTCAACTAGCAAGTTAGACTTTCAAGAGCACTCAATAGAGTACAACGGTCCACATTGATGCTTTGGAATTGCTCAACTCTCTCCATAGAGGAGCTTTTCACGTTTTTGTGAAATTTGAGACATAACTTGGTCTATTCGCGTCTTTACCTTCCGAAACGTGGCACGAAGGCTCAACTAGCAAGTTAGACTTTCAAGAGCACTCAATAGAGTACAACCGTCCACATTGATGCTTTGGAATTGCTCAACTCTCTCCATAGAGGAGCTTTTCACGTTTTTGTGCAATTTGAGACATAACTTGGTCTATTCGCGTCTTTACCTTACGAAACGTGGCACGAAGGCTCAACTAGCAAGTTAGACTTTTAAGAGCACTCAATAGAGTACAACGGTCCACATTGATGCTTTGGAATTGCTCAACTCTCTCCATAGAGGAGCTTTTCACGTTTTTGTGCAATTTGAGACATAACTTGGTCTATTCGCGTCTTTACCTTACGAAACGTGGCACGAAGGCTCAACTAGCAAGTTAGACTTTTAAGAGCACTCAATAGAGTACAACGGTCCACATTGATGCTTTGGAATTGCTCAACTCTCTCCATAGAGGAGCTTTTCACGTTTTTGTGCAATTTGAGACATAACTTGGTCTATTCGCGTCTTTACCTTACGAAACGTGGCACGAAGGCTCAGCTAGCAAGTTAGACTTTTAAGAGCACTCAATAGAGTACAACGGTCCACATTGATGCTTTGGAATTGCTCAACTCTCTCCATAGAGGAGCTTTTCACGTTTTTGTGCAATTTGAGACATAACTTGGTCTATTCGCGTCTTTACCTTACGAAACGTGGCACGAAGGCTCAGCTAGCAAGTTAGACTTTTAAGAGCACTCAATAGAGTACAACGGTCCACATTGATGCTTTGGAATTGCTCAACTCTCTCCATAGAGGAGCTTTTCACGTTTTTGTGCAATTTGAGACATAACTTGGTCTATTCGCGTCTTTACCTTACGAAACGTGGCACGAAGGCTCAGCTAGCAAGTTAGACTTTTAAGAGCACTCAATAGAGTACAACGGTCCACATTGATGCTTTGGAATTGCTCAACTCTCTCCATAGAGGAGCTTTTCACGTTTTTGTGCAATTTGAGACATAACTTGGTCTATTCGCGTCTTTACCCTTACGAAACGTGGCACGAAGGCTCAGCTAGCAAGTTAGACTTTTAAGAGCACTCAATAGAGTACAACGGTCCACATTGATGCTTTGGAATTGCTCAACTCTCTCCATAGAGGAGCTTTTCACGTTTTTGTGCAATTTGAGACATAACTTGGTCTATTCGCGTCTTTACCTTACGAAACGTGGCACGAAGGCTCAACTAGCAAGTTAGACCTTTAAGAGCACTCAATAGAGTACAACGGTCCACATTGATGCTTTGGAATTGCTCAACTCTCTCCATAGAGGAGCTTTTCACGTTTTTGTGCAATTTGAGACATAACTTGGTCTATTCGCGTCTTTACCCTACGAAACGTGGCACGAAGGCTCAACTAGCAAGTTAGCACTTTCAAGAGCACTCAATAGAGTACAACGGTCCACATTGATGCTTTGGAATTGCTCAACTCTCTCCATAGATGAGTTTTCACGTTTTTGTGCAATTTAAGACATAACTTGGTCTATTCGCGTCTTTACCTTACGAAACGTGGCACGAAGGCTCAACTAGCAAGTTGCACTTTCAAGAGCACTCAATAGAGTACAACGGTCCACATTGATGCTTTGGAATTGCTCAACTCTCTCCATAGAGGAGCTTTTCACGTTTTTGTGCAATTTGAGACATAACTTGGTCTATTCGCGTCTTTACCTTACGAAACGTGGCACGAAGGCTCAACTAGCAAGTTAGACTTTTAAGAGCACTCAATAGAGTACAACGGTCCACATTGATGCTTTGGAATTGCTCAACTCTCTCCATAGAGGAGCTTTTCACGTTTTTGTGAAATTTGAGACATAACTTGGTCTATTCGCGTCTTTACCTTACGAAACGTGGCACGAAGGCTCAACTAGCAAGTTACACTTTCAAGATCACTCAATAGAGTACAACGGTCCACATTGATGCTTTGGAATTGCTCAACTCTCTCCATAGAGGAGCTTTTCACGTTTTTGTGCAATTTGAGACATAACTTGGTCTATTCGCGTCTTTACCTTACGAAACGTGGCACGAAGGCTCAACTAGCAAGTTAGACTTTTAAGAGCACTCAATAGAGTACAACGGTCCACATTGATGCTTTGGAATTGCTCAACTCTCTCCATAGAGTAGCTTTTCACGTTTTTGTGCAATTTGAGACATAACTTGGTCTATTCGCGTCTTTACCTTACGAAACGTGGCACGAAGGCTCAGCTAGCAAGTTAGACTTTTAAGAGCACTCAATAGAGTACAACGGTCCACATTGATGCTTTGGAATTGCTCAACTCTCTCCATAGAGGAGCTTTTCACGTTTTTGTGCAATTTGAGACATAACTTGGTCTATTCGCGTCTTTACCCTACGAAACGTGGCACGAAGGCTCAACTAGCAAGTTAGACTTTTAAGAGCACTCAATAGAGTACAACGGTCCACATTGATGCTTTGGAATTGCTCAACTCTCTCCATAGAGGAGCTTTTCACGTTTTTGTGAAATTTGAGACATAACTTGGTCTATTCGCGTCTTTACCTTACGAAACGTGGCACGAAGGCTCAACTAGCAAGTTACACTTTCAAGAGCACTCAATAGAGTACAACGGTCCACATTGATGCTTTGGAATTGCTCAACTCTCTCCATAGAGGAGCTTTTCACGTTTTTGTGCAATTTGAGACATAACTTGGTCTATTCGCGTCTTTACCTTACGAAACGTGGCACGAAGGCTCAACTAGCAAGTTAGACTTTTAAGAGCACTCAATAGAGTACAACGGTCCACATTGATGCTTTGGAATTGCTCAACTCTCTCCATAGAGGAGCTTTTCACGTTTTTGTGAAATTTGAGACATAACTTGGTCTATTCGCGTCTTTACCTTCCGAAACGTGGCACGAAGGCTCAACTAGCAAGTTAGACCTTTAAGAGCACTCAATAGAGTACAACGGTCCACATTGATGCTTTGGAATTGCTCAACTCTCTCCATAGAGGAGCTTTTCACGTTTTTGTGAAATTTGAGACATAACTTGGTCTATTCGCGTCTTTACCTTACGAAACGTGGCACGAAGGCTCAACTAGCAAGTTAGACCTTTAAGAGCACTCAATAGAGTACAACCGGTCCACATTGATGCTTTGGAATTGCTCAACTCTCTCCATAGAGGAGCTTTTCACGTTTTTGTGCAATTTGAGACATAACTTGGTCTATTCGCGTCTTTACCTTACGAAACGTGGCACGAAGGCTCAACTAGCAAGTTAGACCTTTAAGAGCACTCAATAGAGTACAACGGTCCACATTGATGCTTTGGAATTGCTCAACTCTCTCCATAGAGGAGCTTTTCACGTTTTTGTGCAATTTGAGACATAACTTGGTCTATTCGCGTCTTTACCTTACGAAACGTGGCACGAAGGCTCAACTAGCAAGTTAGACCTTTAAGAGCACTCAATAGAGTACAACGGTCCACATTGATGCTTTGGAATTGCTCAACTCTCTCCATAGAGGAGCTTTTCACGTTTTTGTGAAATTTGAGACATAACTTGGTCTATTCGCGTCTTTACCTTACGAAACGTGGCACGAAGGCTCAACTAGCAAGTTAGACTTTCAAGAGCACTCAATAGAGTACAACGGTCCACATTGATGCTTTGGAATTGCTCAACTCTCTCCATAGAGGAGCTTTTCACGTTTTTGTGCAATTTGAGACATAACTTGGTCTATTCGCGTCTTTACCTTACGAAACGTGGCACGAAGGCTCAACTAGCAAGTTAGACTTTTAAGAGCACTCAATAGAGTACAACGGTCCACATTGATGCTTTGGAATTGCTCAACTCTCTCCATAGAGGAGCTTTTCACGTTTTTGTGAAATTTGAGACATAACTTGGTCTATTCGCGTCTTTACCTTACGAAACGTGGCACGAAGGCTCAACTAGCAAGTTAGACCTTTAAGAGCACTCAATAGAGTACAACGGTCCACATTGATGCTTTGGAATTGCTCAACTCTCTCCATAGAGGAGCTTTTCACGTTTTTGTGCAATTTGAGACATAACTTGGTCTATTCGCGTCTTTACCTTCCGAAACGTGGCACGAAGGCTCAACTAGCAAGTTAGACCTTTAAGAGCACTCAATAGAGTACAACCGGTCCACATTGATGCTTTGGAATTGCTCAACTCTCTCCATAGAGGAGCTTTTCACGTTTTCTGTGCAATTTGAGACATAACTTGGTCTATTCGCGTCTTTACCTTACGAAACGTGGCACGAAGGCTCAACTAGCAAGTTAGACCTTTAAGAGCACTCAATAGAGTACAACGGTCCACATTGATGCTTTGGAATTGCTCAACTCTCTCCATAGAGGAGCTTTTCACGTTTTTGTGCAATTTGAGACATAACTTGGTCTATTCGCGTCTTTACCTTACGAAACGTGGCACGAAGGCTCAACTAGCAAGTTAGACCTTTAAGAGCACTCAATAGAGTACAACGGTCCACATTGATGCTTTGGAATTGCTCAACTCTCTCCATAGAGGAGCTTTTCACGTTTTTGTGAAATTTGAGACATAACTTGGTCTATTCGCGTCTTTACCTTCCGAAACGTGGCACGAAGGCTCAACTAGCAAGTTAGACCTTTAAGAGCACTCAATAGAGTACAACGGTCCACATTGATGCTTTGGAATTGCTCAACTCTCTCCATAGAGGAGCTTTTCACGTTTTTGTGCAATTTGAGACATAACTTGGTCTATTCGCGTCTTTACCTTACGAAACGTGGCACGAAGGCTCAACTAGCAAGTTAGACCTTTAAGAGCACTCAATAGAGTACAACGGTCCACATTGATGCTTTGGAATTGCTCAACTCTCTCCATAGAGGAGCTTTTCACGTTTTTGTGCAATTTGAGACATAACTTGGTCTATTCGCGTCTTTACCTTACGAAACGTGGCACGAAGGCTCAACTAGCAAGTTAGACCTTTAAGAGCACTCAATAGAGTACAACGGTCCACATTGATGCTTTGGAATTGCTCAACTCTCTCCATAGAGGAGCTTTTCACGTTTTTGTGCAATTTGAGACATAACTTGGTCTATTCGCGTCTTTACCTTACGAAACGTGGCACGAAGGCTCAACTAGCAAGTTAGACTTTCAAGAGCACTCAATAGAGTACAACCGGTCCACATTGATGCTTTGGAATTGCTCAACTCTCTCCATAGAGGAGCTTTTCACGTTTTTGTGCAATTTGAGACATAACTTGGTCTATTCGCGTCTTTACCCTACGAAACGTGGCACGAAGGCTCAACTAGCAAGTTAGACTTTTAAGAGCACTCAATAGAGTACAACGGTCCACATTGATGCTTTGGAATTGCTCAACTCTCTCCATAGAGGAGCTTTTCACGTTTTTGTGAAATTTGAGACATAACTTGGTCTATTCGCGTCTTTACCTTCCGAAACGTGGCACGAAGGCTCAACTAGCAAGTTATACCTTTAAGAGCACTCAATAGAGTACAACCGGTCCACATTGATGCTTTGGAATTGCTCAACTCTCTCCATAGAGGAGCTTTTCACGTTTTCTGTGCAATTTGAGACATAACTTGGTCTATTCGCGTCTTTACCTTACGAAACGTGGCACGAAGGCTCAACTAGCAAGTTAGACCTTTAAGAGCACTCAATAGAGTACAACGGTCCACATTGATGCTTTGGAATTGCTCAACTCTCTCCATAGAGGAGCTTTTCACGTTTTTGTGCAATTTGAGACATAACTTGGTCTATTCGCGTCTTTACCTTACGAAACGTGGCACGAAGGCTCAACTAGCAAGTTAGACCTTTAAGAGCACTCAATAGAGTACAACGGTCCACATTGATGCTTTGGAATTGCTCAACTCTCTCCATAGAGGTAGCTTTTCACGTTTTTGTGATAATTTGAGACATAACTTGGTCTATTCGCGTCTTTACCTTACGAAACGTGGCACGAAGGCTCAGCTAGCAAGTTAGACTTTTAAGAGCACTCAATAGAGTACAACGGTCCACATTGATGCTTTGGAATTGCTCAACTCTCTCCATAGAGGAGCTTTTCACGTTTTTGTGCAATTTGAGACATAACTTGGTCTATTCGCGTCTTTAACTTACGAAACGTGGTACGAAGGCTCAACTAGCAAGTTAGACCTTTAAGAGCACTCAATAGAGTACAACGGTCCACATTGATGCTATGGAATTGCTCAACTCTCTCCATAGAGGAGCTTTTCACGTTTTTGTGAAATTTGAGACATAACTTGGTCTATTCGCGTCTTTACCTTACGAAACGTGGCACGAAGGCTCAACTAGCAAGTTAGACCTTTAAGAGCACTCAATAGAGTACAACCGGTCCACATTGATGCTTTGGAATTGCTCAACTCTCTCCATAGAGGAGCTTTTCACGTTTTCTGTGCAATTTGAGACATAACTTGGTCTATTCGCGTCTTTACCTTACGAAACGTGGCACGAAGGCTCAACTAGCAAGTTAGACCTTTAAGAGCACTCAATAGAGTACAACGGTCCACATTGATGCTTTGGAATTGCTCAACTCTCTCCATAGAGGTGCTTTTCACGTTTTTGTGCAATTTGAGACATAACTTGGTCTATTCGCGTCTTTACCTTACGAAACGTGGCACGAAGGCTCAACTAGCAAGTTAGACCTTTAAGAGCACTCAATAGAGTACAACGGTCCACATTGATGCTTTGGAATTGCTCAACTCTCTCCATAGAGGAGCTTTTCACGTTTTTGTGAAATTTGAGACATAACTTGGTCTATTCGCGTCTTTACCTTCCGAAACGTGGCACGAAGGCTCAACTAGCAAGTTAGACCTTTAAGAGCACTCAATAGAGTACAACGGTCCACATTGATGCTTTGGAATTGCTCAACTCTCTCCATAGAGGAGCTTTTCACGTTTTTGTGCAATTTGAGACATAACTTGGTCTATTCGCGTCTTTACCTTACGAAACGTGGCACGAAGGCTCAACTAGCAAGTTAGACCTTTAAGAGCACTCAATAGAGTACAACGGTCCACATTGATGCTTTGGAATTGCTCAACTCTCTCCATAGAGGAGCTTTTCACGTTTTTGTGCAATTTGAGACATAACTTGGTCTATTCGCGTCTTTACCTTACGAAACGTGGCACGAAGGCTCAACTAGCAAGTTAGACCTTTAAGAGCACTCAATAGAGTACAACGGTCCACATTGATGCTTTGGAATTGCTCAACTCTCTCCATAGAGGTGCTTTTCACGTTTTTGTGCAATTTGAGACATAACTTCGTCTATTCGCGTCTTTACCTTACGAAACGTGGCACGAAGGCTCAATTAGCAAGTTAGACTTTCAATAGCACTCAATAGAGTACAACCGTCCACATTGATGCTTTGGAATTGCTCAACTCTCTCCATAGAGGAGCTTTTCACGTTTTTGTGCAATTTGAGACATGACTTGGTCTATTCGCGTCTTTACCTTACGAAACGTGGCACGAAGGCTCAACTAGCAAGTTAGACTTTTAAGAGCAGTCAATAGAGTACAACGGTCCACATTGATGCTTTGGAATTGCTCAACTTCTCTCCATAGAGGAGCTTTTCACGTTTTTGTGAAATTTGAGACATAACTTGGTCTATTCACGTCTTTACCTTCCGAAACGTGGCACGAAGGCTCAATTAGCAAGTTAGACCTTTAAGAGCACTCAATAGAGTACAACCGTCCACATTGATGCTTTGGAATTGCTCAATTCTCTCCATAGAAGTGCTTTTCACGTTTCTGTGCAATTTGAGACATAACTTGGTCTATTCGCATCTTTACCTTACGAAACGTGGCACGAAGGCTCAACTAGCAAGTTAGACCTTTAAGAGCACTCAATAGAGTACAACGGTCCACATTGATGCTTTGGAATTGCTCAACTCTCTCCATAGAGGAGCTTTTCACGTTTTTGTGCAATTTGAGACATAACTTGGTTTATTCGTGTCTTTAACTTACGAAACGTGGTACGAAGGCTCAACTAGCAAGTTAGACCTTTAAGAGCACTCAATAGAGTACAACGGTCCACATTGATGCTTTGGAATTGCTCAACTCCCTCCATAGAGTTGCTTTTCACGTTTTTGTATAATTTGAGACATAACTTGGTCTATTCGCGTATTTACCTTACGAAACGTGGCACGAAGGCTCAGCTAGCAAGTTAGACTTTTAAGAGCACTCAATAGAGTACAACGGTCCACATTGATGCTTTGGAATTGCTCAACTCTCTCCATAGAGGAGCTTTTCACGTTTTTGTGAAATTTGAGACATAACTTGGTCTATTCGCGTCTTTACCTTACGAAACGTGGCACGAAGGCTCAACTAGCAAGTTAGACTTTTAAGAGCACTCAATAGAGTACAACGGTCCACATTGATGCTTTGGAATTGCTCAACTCTCTCCATAGAGGAGCTTTTCACGTTTTTGTGAAATTTGAGACATAACTTGGTCAATTCACGTCTTTACCTTCTGAAACGTGGCACGAAGGCTCAATTAGCAAGTTAGACTTTCAGTAGCACTCAATAGAGTACAACCGTCCACATTGATGCTTTGGAATTGTTGAATATATATGTTTGAGTGATTACAAAAGCATGATTGATTGAACTTTGATCCATAATGTACATGAGAAATCTTAGACCTATATGTCCTACCCAAAATGCATGGGAAATTGATTTATTGAACTAACATGGACTAACATTGCAAGAAGCCCTAACAAGGCTTACATAGCATGTCTTGAGTTTAATTGTGTGTAGGATGATCAAGTTGACCAAATATTAACATGGTGACCTTAACCGAACTGTAATGAAGACTTAATCATGGTCAAACATGATTAAGAAAGTCATTTTCGTGCTTAACCATGGTCAGAATATGTAAAGAATATATTGGAGCTTAAATGGAGCCAATTGAAGAAAAGTAGATTTTCTGGTCAGAGTCAAAGCCAACAGACTGACGTGGCAGATGACATGGACGTGATGACATGGCATATGAGTTGGATACATGAAATGGATTAGTGCAGCCAATAAGAGCTACAAGTCAACAATAGAGATTTAAAGTCAAAAAAGCAAGAGGAGACATGCAATAAATGCCTCACATGCTCAAGATCTCTTTTGCTACAAAAGAGACATAATTTGGTGGAAAAGCACTTTGGAAAGAGACAAAAGGAAGGTGATTTATTTCAAAGGTTTTCCTCATCCAATGGTACACATTCCTTCCCTCCAAAATATCCTTTTGATCCATTGGTGCAAGATTAAACCTTTCCACTACACCTTTTTACCCAATGGCTATCTTTGAATCTTCCTCATCTAATGACCATTATTTCTTCCTACAAAAAGAGACTTGTTGTAATCATTTTCACACTTCTCTAAGCCTTCTAACGTCTATAATGATCCAAGGGTCCATATCTTTCATATCAATCCAATGGCCCTCATTTCATGAGCTTACACTCCACAATTTTCTATAAAAACTAACTCTTTGTCTATGGTGCACAGACTTGGCCGAAAATTACTCTTTCTCTCTTAAGTGTTCTTCATCTCTCAAGCTTTCATTCTTTCACTCATTCATTCCTTGATTACATACTTGATTTTGAAGAGAGATCATATACACTAGCCAAGCAAAGCTTTATTGTTCCTCTTGAGCCTTTCTTACTTGATTCTTATCATTTCCTCAAGAGCCATTTTCTTGCTTGAACAATCTGATTTCCAGAACATAAAAGGCCATTCTGAAACTTTCATTTCATACATTTGAGCCTTCATCACTTGATTCATGCTAGTTGCTACATATTCAAGGTCCACAAACCCTAGCAACTAAAATACTACAAAGCTGTCCAGATTTTCACCATACCATATCCAGCTACCTAAGAGCCTCATTTGAGCCTAAACACTTCCATATCTAGCTACTCAAAGAGCCATACCTTGAGCTTAAACTACTTCTCTACCCGGCTGCCATAAAGAGCCTATTTGAGAGTTCAACTTGTTAATTTGTGTTCTCGGTGAGACCGAGGTGTATTGTTGATAAGAGTTTGTGTGGTGAGCTATAAATCACACGGTGTGTAAAGTTTGGTGTTTGAGCTACAAAAACACTGGTTGTATGAGTTCCGCTTGACTCGGTTGAACAAGCTATAGTGGAGTGTTTGAAATTCCCAAGTGGGACTTGGGGAGTGGAGTAGGCTTGGGTTAAGCCGAACCACTATAAATCTCTTTGCCCTCTTTACTTTACAGCAATTTCATTTTAGCATATCATACTTGCATTGCATACTTGAAATTGGACATCTAGGGTGATAGAATCAAGCTTGTGCATACATTTGTTGAATCTGATTTTGTGCTTCATTACAACTTGTTTTGGTGTGCGATATTCATTTTGATCATTTGACTTGATTCTTGTTGTTAAGTTTGATTTATGTGATTATCTTTGCATACATTTATATTCAACTTATTTAAATTGCTTCCGCTTAGGGTGAAACTCAATTGAAATACAAAAAGAGGTGACTTAGTCTAAATTTGATTAAGATCACAATTCACCCCCCCTCTTGTGGTGCCATCCGATCCAACAGGAATTGCTCAACTCTCTCCATAGAGGAGCTTTTCACGTTTTTGTGCAATTTGAGACATGACTTGGTCTATTCGCGTCTTTACCTTACGAAACGTGGCACGAAGGCTCAACTAGCAAGTTAGACTTTTAAGAGCAGTCAATAGAGTACAACGGTCAACATTGATGCTTTGGAATTGCTCAACTCTCTCCATAGAGGAGCTTTTCACGTTTTTGTGAAATTTGAGACATAACTTGGTCTATTCGCGTCTTTACCTTCCGAAACGTGGCACGAAGGCTCAATTAGCAAGTTAGACCTTTAAGAGCACTCAATAGAGTACAACCGTCCACATTGATGCTTTGGAATTGCTCAACTCTCTCCATAGAAGTGCTTTTCACGTTTCTGTGCAATTTGAGACATAACTTGGTCTATTCGCATCTTTACCTTACGAAAAGTGGCACGAAGGCTCAACTAGCAAGTTAGACCTTTAAGAGCACTCAATAGAGTACAACGGTCCACATTGATGCTTTGGAATTGCTCAACTCTCTCCATAGAGGAGCTTTTCACGTTTTTGTGCAATTTGAGACATAACTTGGTTTATTCGTGTCTTTAACTTACGAAACGTGGTACGAAGGCTCAACTAGCAAGTTAGACCTTTAAGAGCACTCAATAGAGTACAACGGTCCACATTGATGCTTTGGAATTGCTCAACTCCCTCCATAGAGTTGCTTTTCACGTTTTTGTATAATTTGAGACATAACTTGGTCTATTCGCGTATTTACCTTACGAAACGTGGCACGAAGGCTCAGCTAGCAAGTTAGACTTTTAAGAGCACTCAATAGAGTACAACGGTCCACATTGATGCTTTGGAATTGCTCAACTCTCTCCATAGAGGAGCTTTTCACGTTTTTGTGCAATTTGAGACATAACTTGGTCTATTCGCGTCTTTACCCTACGAAACGTGGCACGAAGGCTCAACTAGCAAGTTAGACTTTTAAGAGCACTCAATAGAGTACAACGGTCCACATTGATGCTTTGGAATTGCTCAACTCTCTCCATAGAGGAGCTTTTCACGTTTTTGTGAAATTTGAGACATAACTTGGTCTATTCGCGTCTTTACCTTACGAAACGTGGCACGAAGGCTCAACTAGCAAGTTAGACTTTTAAGAGCACTCAATAGAGTACAACGGTCCACATTGATGCTTTGGAATTGCTCAACTCTCTCCATAGAGGAGCTTTTCACGTTTTTGTGAAATTTGAGACATAACTTGGTCTATTCACGTCTTTACCTTCCGAAACGTGGCACGAAGGCTCAACTAGCAAGTTAGACTTTTAAGAGCACTCAATAGAGTACAACGGTCCACATTGATGCTTTGGAATTGCTCAACTCTCTCCATAGAGGAGCTTTTCACGTTTTTGTGAAATTTGAGACATAACTTGGTCTATTCGCGTCTTTACCTTACGAAACGTGGCACGAAGGCTCAACTAGCAAGTTAGACCTTTAAGAGCACTCAATAGAGTACAACCGGTCCACATTGATGCTTTGGAATTGCTCAACTCTCTCCATAGAGGAGCTTTTCACGTTTCTGTGCAATTTGAGACATAACTTGGTCTATTCGCGTCTTTACCTTACGAAACGTGGCACGAAGGCTCAACTAGCAAGTTAGACCTTTAAGAGCACTCAATAGAGTACAACGGTCCACATTGATGCTTTGGAATTGCTCAACTCTCTCCATAGAGGAGCTTTTCACGTTTTTGTGCAATTTGAGACATAACTTGGTCTATTCGTGTCTTTACCTTACGAAACGTGGCACGAAGGCTCAACTAGCAAGTTAGACTTTTAAGAGCACTCAATAGAGTACAACGGTCCACATTGATGCTTTGGAATTGCTCAACTCTCTCCATAGAGGAGCTTTTCATGTTTTTGTGAAATTTGAGACATAACTTGGTCTATTCGCGTATTTACCTTACGAAACGTGGCACGAAGGCTCAGCTAGCAAGTTAGACTTTTAAGAGCACTCAATAGAGTACAACGGTCCACATTGATGCTTTGGAATTGCTCAACTCTCTCCATAGAGGAGCTTTTCACGTTTTTGTGCAATTTGAGACATAACTTGGTCTATTCGCGTCTTTACCCTACGAAACGTGGCACGAAGGCTCAACTAGCAAGTTAGACTTTTAAGAGCACTCAATAGAGTACAACGGTCCACATTGATGCTTTGGAATTGCTCAACTCTCTCCATAGAGGAGCTTTTCACGTTTTTGTGAAATTTGAGACATAACTTGGTCTATTCGCGTCTTTACCTTACGAAACGTGGCACGAAGGCTCAACTAGCAAGTTAGACTTTTAAGAGCACTCAATAGAGTACAACGGTCCACATTGATGCTTTGGAATTGCTCAACTCTCTCCATAGAGGAGCTTTTCACGTTTTTGTGAAATTTGAGACATAACTTGGTCTATTCACGTCTTTACCTTCCGAAACGTGGCACGAAGGCTCAACTAGCAAGTTAGACTTTCAAGAGCACTCAATAGAGTACAACCATCCACATTGATGCTTTGGAATTGCTCAACTCTCTCCATAGAGGAGCTTTTCACGTTTCTGTGCAATTTGAGACATAACTTGGTCTATTCGCGTCTTTACCTTCCGAAACGTGGCACGAAGGCTCAACTAGCAAGTTATACCTTTAAGAGCACTCAATAGAGTACAACGGTCCACATTGATGCTCTGGAATTGCTCAACTCTCTCCATAGAAGAACTTTTCACGTTTTTGTGAAATTTGAGACATAACTTGGTCTATCGCGTCTTTACCTTCTGAAACGTGGCACGAAGGCTCAATTAGATAGTTAGACTTTCAATAGCACTCAATAGAGTACAACCGTCCACATTGATGCTTTGGAATTGCTCAATTCTCTCCATAGAAGTGCTTTTCACGTTTCTGTGCAATTTGAGACATAACTTGGTCTATTCGCATCTTTACCTTACGAAACGTGGCACGAAGGCTCAACTAGCAAGTTAGACCTTTAAGAGCACTCAATAGAGTACAACGGTCCACATTGATGCTTTGGAATTGCTCAACTCTCTCCATAGAGGAGCTTTTCACGTTTTTGTGCAATTTGAGACATAACTTGGTCTATTCGCGTCTTTACCTTACGAAACGTGGCTACGAAGGCTCAACTAGCAAGTTAGACCTTTAAGAGCACTCAATAGAGTACAACGGTCCACATTGATGCTTTGGAATTGCTCAACTCTCTCCATAGAGGTAGCTTTTCACGTTTTTGTATAATTTGAGACATAACTTGGTCTATTCGCGTATTTACCTTACGAAACGTGGCACGAAGGCTCAGCTAGCAAGTTAGACTTTTAAGAGCACTCAATAGAGTACAACGGTCCACATTGATGCTTTGGAATTGCTCAACTCTCTCCATAGAGGAGCTTTTCACGTTTTTGTGCAATTTGAGACATAACTTGGTCTATTCGCGTCTTTACCCTACGAAACGTGGCACGAAGGCTCAACTAGCAAGTTAGACTTTTAAGAGCACTCAATAGAGTACAAAGGTCCACATTGATGCTTTGGAATTGCTCAACTCTCTCCATAGAGGAGCTTTTCACGTTTTTGTGCAATTTGAGACATAACTTGGTCTATTCGCGTCTTTACCTTACGAAACGTGGCACGAAGGCTCAACTAGCAAGTTAGACTTTTAAGAGCACTCAATAGAGTACAACGGTCCACATTGATGCTTTGGAATTGCTCAACTCTCTCCATAGACGAGCTTTTCACGTTTTTGTGAAATTTGAGACATAACTTGGTCTATTCACGTCTTTACCTTCCGAAACGTGGCACGAAGGCTCAACTAGCAAGTTAGACTTTCAAGAGCACTCAATAGAGTACAACCATCCACATTGATGCTTTGGAATTGCTCAACTCTCTCCATAGAGGAGCTTTTCACGTTTCTGTGCAATTTGAGACATAACTTGGTCTATTCGCGTCTTTACCTTACGAAACGTGGCACGAAGGCTCAACTAGCAAGTTAGACCTTTAAGAGCACTCAATAGAGTACAACGGTCCACATTGATGCTTTGGAATTGCTCAACTCTCTCCATAGAGGAGCTTTTCACGTTTTTGTGCAATTTCAGACATAACTTGGTCTATTCGCGTCTTTACCCTACGAAACGTGGCACGAAGGCTCAACTAGCAAGTTAGACCTTTAAGAGCACTCAATAGAGTACAACGGTCCACATTGATGCTTTGGAATTGCTCAACTCTCTCCATAGAGGAGCTTTTCACGTTTTTGTGAAATTTGAGACATAACTTGGTCTATTCGCGTCTTTACCTTCCGAAACGTGGCACGAAGGCTCAACTAGCAAGTTATACCTTGAAGAGCACTCAATAGAGTACAACGGTCCACATTGATGCTTTGGAATTGCTCAACTCTCTCCATAGAGGACCTTTTCACGTTTTTGTGAAATTTGAGACATAACTTGGTCTATTCGCGTCTTTACCTTCCGAAACGTGGCACGAAGGCTCAATTAGCAAGTTAGACTTTCAATAGCACTCAATAGAGTACAACCGTCCACATTGATGCTTTGGAATTGCTCAACTCTCTCCATAGAGGAGCTTTTCACGTTTCTGTGCAATTTGAGACATAACTTGGTCTATTCGCGTCTTTACCTTACGAAACGTGGCACGAAGGCTCAACTAGCAAGTTAGACCTTTAAGAGCACTCAATAGAGTACAACGGTCCACATTGATGCTTTGGAATTGCTCAACTCTCTCCATAGAGGAGCTTTTCACGTTTTTGTGCAATTTGAGACATAACTTGGTCTATTCGCGTCTTTACCTTACGAAACGTGGCACGAAGGCTCAACTAGCAAGTTAGACCTTTAAGAGCACTCAATAGAGTACAACGGTCCACATTGATGCTTTGGAATTGCTCAACTCTCTCCATAGAGTAGCTTTTCACGTTTTTGTGATAATTTGAGACATAACTTGGTCTATTCGCGTCTTTACCTTACGAAACGTGGCACGAAGGCTCAGCTAGCAAGTTAGACTTTTAAGAGCACTCAATAGAGTACAACGGTCCACATTGATGCTTTGGAATTGCTCAACTCTCTCCATAGAGGAGCTTTTCACGTTTTTGTGCAATTTGAGACATAACTTGGTCTATTCGCGTCTTTACCCTACGAAACGTGGCACGAAGGCTCAACTAGCAAGTTAGACTTTTAAGAGCACTCAATAGAGTACAACGGTCCACATTGATGCTTTGGAATTGCTCAACTCTCTCCATAGAGGAGCTTTTCACGTTTTTGTGCAATTTGAGACATAACTTGGTCTATTCGCGTCTTTACCTTACGAAACGTGGCACGAAGGCTCAACTAGCAAGTTAGACTTTTAAGAGCACTCAATAGAGTACAACGGTCCACATTGATGCTTTGGAATTGCTCAACTCTCTCCATAGAGGAGCTTTTCACGTTTTTGTGAAATTTGAGACATAACTTGGTCTATTCGCGTCTTTACCTTCCGAAACGTGGCACGAAGGCTCAACTAGCAAGTTAGACTTTCAAGAGCACTCAATAGAGTACAACCGGTCCACATTGATGCTTTGGAATTGCTCAACTCTCTCCATAGAGGAGCTTTTCACGTTTTCTGTGCAATTTGAGACATAACTTGGTCTATTCGCGTCTTTACCTTACGAAACGTGGCACGAAGGCTCAACTAGCAAGTTAGACTTTTAAGAGCACTCAATAGAGTACAACGGTCCACATTGATGCTTTGGAATTGCTCAACTCTCTCCATAGAGGAGCTTTTCACGTTTTTGTGCAATTTGAGACATAACTTGGTCTATTCGCGTCTTTACCTTACGAAACGTGGCACGAAGGCTCAACTAGCAAGTTAGACCTTTAAGAGCACTCAATAGAGTACAACGGTCCACATTGATGCTTTGGAATTGCTCAACTCTCTCCATAGAGGAGCTTTTCACGTTTTTGTGAAATTTGAGACATAACTTGGTCTATTCGCGTCTTTACCTTACGAAACGTGGCACGAAGGCTCAACTAGCAAGTTAGACTTTCAAGAGCACTCAATAGAGTACAACGGTCCACATTGATGCTTTGGAATTGCTCAACTCTCTCCATAGAGGAGCTTTTCACCTTTTTTGTGCAGTTTGAGACATAACTTGGTCTATTCGCGTCTTTACCCTACGAAACGTGGCACGAAGGCTCAACTAGCAAGTTAGACTTTTAAGAGCACTCAATAGAGTACAACGGTCCACATTGATGCTTTGGAATTGCTCAACTCTCTCCATAGAGGAGCTTTTCACGTTTTTGTGAAATTTGAGACATAACTTGGTCTATTCGCGTCTTTACCTTACGAAACGTGGCACGAAGGCTCAACTAGCAAGTTAGACTTTCAAGAGCACTCAATAGAGTACAACCGTCCACATTGATGCTTTGGAATTGCTCAACTCTCTCCATAGAGGAGCTTTTCACGTTTTTGTGCAATTTGAGACATAACTTGGTCTATTCGCGTCTTTACCTTACGAAACGTGGCACGAAGGCTCAACTAGCAAGTTAGACTTTTAAGAGCACTCAATAGAGTACAACGGTCCACATTGATGCTTTGGAATTGCTCAACTCTCTCCATAGAGGAGCTTTTCACGTTTTTGTGAAATTTGAGACATAACTTGGTCTATTCGCGTCTTTACCTTACGAAACGTGGCACGAAGGCTCAACTAGCAAGTTAGACCTTTAAGAGCACTCAATAGAGTACAACGGTCCACATTGATGCTTTGGAATTGCTCAACTCTCTCCATAGAGGAGCTTTTCACGTTTTTGTGCAATTTGAGACATAACTTGGTCTATTCGCGTCTTTACCTTACGAAACGTGGCACGAAGGCTCAACTAGCAAGTTAGACCTTTAAGAGCACTCAATAGAGTACAACGGTCCACATTGATGCTTTGGAATTGCTCAACTCTCTCCATAGAGGAGCTTTTCACGTTTTTGTGCAATTTGAGACATAACTTGGTCTATTCGCGTCTTTACCTTACGAAACGTGGCACGAAGGCTCAACTAGCAAGTTAGACCTTTAAGAGCACTCAATAGAGTACAACGGTCCACATTGATGCTTTGGAATTGCTCAACTCTCTCCATAGAGGAGCTTTTCACGTTTTTGTGCAATTTGAGACATAACTTCGGTCTATTCGCGTCTTTACCTTACGAAACGTGGCACGAAGGCTCAACTAGCAAGTTAGACTTTCAAGAGCACTCAATAGAGTACAACCGGTCCACATTGATGCTTTGGAATTGCTCAACTCTCTCCATAGAGGAGCTTTTCACGTTTTTGTGCAATTTGAGACATAACTTGGTCTATTCGCGTCTTTACCTTACGAAACGTGGCACGAAGGCTCAACTAGCAAGTTAGACTTTTAAGAGCACTCAATAGAGTACAACGGTCCACATTGATGCTTTGGAATTGCTCAACTCTCTCCATAGAGGAGCTTTTCACGTTTTTGTGCAATTTGAGACATAACTTGGTCTATTCGCGTCTTTACCTTACGAAACGTGGCACGAAGGCTCAACTAGCAAGTTAGACCTTTAAGAGCACTCAATAGAGTACAACGGTCCACATTGATGCTTTGGAATTGCTCAACTCTCTCCATAGAGGAGCTTTTCACGTTTTTGTGCAATTTGAGACATAACTTGGTCTATTCGCGTCTTTACCTTACGAAACGTGGCACGAAGGCTCAACTAGCAAGTTAGACCTTTAAGAGCACTCAATAGAGTACAACGGTCCACATTGATGCTTTGGAATTGCTCAACTCTCTCCATAGAGGAGCTTTTCACGTTTTTGTGCAATTTGAGACATAACTTGGTCTATTCGCGTCTTTACCTTACGAAACGTGGCACGAAGGCTCAACTAGCAAGTTAGACCTTTAAGAGCACTCAATAGAGTACAACGGTCCACATTGATGCTTTGGAATTGCTCAACTCTCTCCATAGAGGAGCTTTTCACGTTTTTGTGCAATTTGAGACATAACTTGGTCTATTCGCGTCTTTACCTTACGAAACGTGGCACGAAGGCTCAGCTAGCAAGTTAGACTTTTAAGAGCACTCAATAGAGTACAACGGTCCACATTGATGCTTTGGAATTGCTCAACTCTCTCCATAGAGGAGCTTTTCACGTTTTTGTGCAATTTGAGACATAACTTGGTCTATTCGCGTCTTTACCCTACGAAACGTGGCACGAAGGCTCAACTAGCAAGTTAGACTTTTAAGAGCACTCAATAGAGTACAACGGTCCACATTGATGCTTTGGAATTGCTCAACTCTCTCCATAGAGGAGCTTTTCACGTTTTTGTGAAATTTGAGACATAACTTGGTCTATTCGCGTCTTTACCTTACGAAACGTGGCACGAAGGCTCAACTAGCAAGTTAGACTTTCAAGAGCACTCAATAGAGTACAACGGTCCACATTGATGCTTTGGAATTGCTCAACTCTCTCCATAGAGGAGCTTTTCACGTTTTTGTGCAATTTGAGACATAACTTGGTCTATTCGCGTCTTTACCTTACGAAACGTGGCACGAAGGCTCAACTAGCAAGTTAGACTTTAAGAGCACTCAATAGAGTACAACGGTCCACATTGATGCTTTGGAATTGCTCAACTCTCTCCATAGAGGAGCTTTTCACGTTTTTGTGCAATTTGAGACATAACTTGGTCTATTCGCGTCTTTACCTTACGAAACGTGGCACGAAGGCTCAACTAGCAAGTTAGACCTTTAAGAGCACTCAATAGAGTACAACGGTCCACATTGATGCTTTGGAATTGCTCAACTCTCTCCATAGAGGAGCTTTTCACGTTTTTGTGCAATTTGAGACATAACTTGGTCTATTCGCGTCTTTACCTTACGAAACGTGGCACGAAGGCTCAACTAGCAAGTTAGACTTTCAAGAGCACTCAATAGAGTACAACGGTCCACATTGATGCTTTGGAATTGCTCAACTCTCTCCATAGAGGAGCTTTTCACGTTTTTGTGCAATTTGAGACATAACTTGGTCTATTCGCGTCTTTACCTTACGAAACGTGGCACGAAGGCTCAACTAGCAAGTTAGACCTTTAAGAGCACTCAATAGAGTACAACGGTCCACATTGATGCTTTGGAATTGCTCAACTCTCTCCATAGAGGAGCTTTTCACGTTTTTGTGCAATTTGAGACATAACTTGGTCTATTCGCGTCTTTACCTTACGAAACGTGGCACGAAGGCTCAACTAGCAAGTTAGACTTTTAAGAGCACTCAATAGAGTACAACGGTCCACATTGATGCTTTGGAATTGCTCAACTCTCTCCATAGAGGAGCTTTTCACGTTTTTGTGCAATTTGAGACATAACTTGGTCTATTCGCGTCTTTACCTTACGAAACGTGGCACGAAGGCTCAACTAGCAAGTTAGACTTTTAAGAGCACTCAATAGAGTACAACGGTCCACATTGATGCTTTGGAATTGCTCAACTCTCTCCATAGAGGAGCTTTTCACGTTTTTGTGAAATTTGAGACATAACTTGGTCTATTCGCGTCTTTACCTTCCGAAACGTGGCACGAAGGCTCAACTAGCAAGTTAGACTTTCAAGAGCACTCAATAGAGTACAACGGTCCACATTGATGCTTTGGAATTGCTCAACTCTCTCCATAGAGGAGCTTTTCACCTTTTTTGTGCAATTTGAGACATAACTTGGTCTATTCGCGTCTTTACCTTACGAAACGTGGCACGAAGGCTCAACTAGCAAGTTAGACCTTTAAGAGCACTCAATAGAGTACAACGGTCCACATTGATGCTTTGGAATTGCTCAACTCTCTCCATAGAGGAGCTTTTCACGTTTTTGTGCAATTTGAGACATAACTTGGTCTATTCGCGTCTTTACCTTACGAAACGTGGCACGAAGGCTCAACTAGCAAGTTAGACTTTAAGAGCACTCAATAGAGTACAACGGTCCACATTGATGCTTTGGAATTGCTCAACTCTCTCCATAGAGGAGCTTTTCACGTTTTTGTGCAATTTGAGACATAACTTGGTCTATTCGCGTCTTTACCTTACGAAACGTGGCACGAAGGCTCAACTAGCAAGTTAGACTTTAAGAGCACTCAATAGAGTACAACGGTCCACATTGATGCTTTGGAATTGCTCAACTCTCTCCATAGAGGAGCTTTTCACGTTTTTGTGCAATTTGAGACATAACTTGGTCTATTCGCGTCTTTACCTTACGAAACGTGGCACGAAGGCTCAACTAGCAAGTTAGACCTTTAAGAGCACTCAATAGAGTACAACGGTCCACATTGATGCTTTGGAATTGCTCAACTCTCTCCATAGAGGAGCTTTTCACGTTTTTGTGCAATTTGAGACATAACTTGGTCTATTCGCGTCTTTACCTTACGAAACGTGGCACGAAGGCTCAGCTAGCAAGTTAGACTTTTAAGAGCACTCAATAGAGTACAACGGTCCACATTGATGCTTTGGAATTGCTCAACTCTCTCCATAGAGGAGCTTTTCACGTTTTTGTGCAATTTGAGACATAACTTGGTCTATTCGCGTCTTTACCTTACGAAACGTGGCACGAAGGCTCAACTAGCAAGTTAGACTTTTAAGAGCACTCAATAGAGTACAACGGTCCACATTGATGCTTTGGAATTGCTCAACTCTCTCCATAGAGGAGCTTTTCACGTTTTTGTGCAATTTGAGACATAACTTGGTCTATTCGCGTCTTTACCTTACGAAACGTGGCACGAAGGCTCAACTAGCAAGTTAGACTTTCAAGAGCACTCAATAGAGTACAACGGTCCACATTGATGCTTTGGAATTGCTCAACTCTCTCCATAGAGGAGCTTTTCACGTTTTTGTGCAATTTGAGACATAACTTGGTCTATTCGCGTCTTTACCTTACGAAACGTGGCACGAAGGCTCAACTAGCAAGTTAGACCTTTAAGAGCACTCAATAGAGTACAACGGTCCACATTGATGCTTTGGAATTGCTCAACTCTCTCCATAGAGGAGCTTTTCACGTTTTTGTGCAATTTGAGACATAACTTGGTCTATTCGCGTCTTTACCTTACGAAACGTGGCACGAAGGCTCAACTAGCAAGTTAGACTTTCAAGAGCACTCAATAGAGTACAACCGGTCCACATTGATGCTTTGGAATTGCTCAACTCTCTCCATAGAGGAGCTTTTCACGTTTTTGTGCAATTTGAGACATAACTTGGTCTATTCGCGTCTTTACCTTACGAAACGTGGCACGAAGGCTCAACTAGCAAGTTAGACCTTTAAGAGCACTCAATAGAGTACAACGGTCCACATTGATGCTTTGGAATTGCTCAACTCTCTCCATAGAGGAGCTTTTCACGTTTTTGTGCAATTTGAGACATAACTTGGTCTATTCGCGTCTTTACCCTTACGAAACGTGGCACGAAGGCTCAACTAGCAAGTTAGACTTTCAAGAGCACTCAATAGAGTACAACGGTCCACATTGATGCTTTGGAATTGCTCAACTCTCTCCATAGAGGAGCTTTTCACGTTTTTGTGCAATTTGAGACATAACTTGGTCTATTCGCGTCTTTACCTTACGAAACGTGGCACGAAGGCTCAACTAGCAAGTTAGACTTTCAAGAGCACTCAATAGAGTACAACGGTCCACATTGATGCTTTGGAATTGCTCAACTCTCTCCATAGAGGAGCTTTTCACGTTTTTGTGCAATTTGAGACATAACTTGGTCTATTCGCGTCTTTACCTTACGAAACGTGGCACGAAGGCTCAACTAGCAAGTTAGACTTTTAAGAGCACTCAATAGAGTACAACGGTCCACATTGATGCTTTGGAATTGCTCAACTCTCTCCATAGAGGAGCTTTTCACGTTTTTGTGAAATTTGAGACATAACTTGGTCTATTCGCGTCTTTACCTTCCGAAACGTGGCACGAAGGCTCAACTAGCAAGTTAGACTTTCAAGAGCACTCAATAGAGTACAACGGTCCACATTGATGCTTTGGAATTGCTCAACTCTCTCCATAGAGGAGCTTTTCACGTTTTTGTGCAATTTGAGACATAACTTGGTCTATTCGCGTCTTTACCTTACGAAACGTGGCACGAAGGCTCAACTAGCAAGTTAGACCTTTAAGAGCACTCAATAGAGTACAACGGTCCACATTGATGCTTTGGAATTGCTCAACTCTCTCCATAGAGGAGCTTTTCACGTTTTTGTGCAATTTGAGACATAACTTGGTCTATTCGCGTCTTTACCTTACGAAACGTGGCACGAAGGCTCAGCTAGCAAGTTAGACTTTTAAGAGCACTCAATAGAGTACAACGGTCCACATTGATGCTTTGGAATTGCTCAACTCTCTCCATAGAGGAGCTTTTCACGTTTTTGTGCAATTTGAGACATAACTTGGTCTATTCGCGTCTTTACCTTACGAAACGTGGCACGAAGGCTCAACTAGCAAGTTAGACTTTTAAGAGCACTCAATAGAGTACAACGGTCCACATTGATGCTTTGGAATTGCTCAACTCTCTCCATAGAGGAGCTTTTCACGTTTTTGTGCAATTTGAGACATAACTTGGTCTATTCGCGTCTTTACCTTACGAAACGTGGCACGAAGGCTCAACTAGCAAGTTAGACTTTCAAGAGCACTCAATAGAGTACAACGGTCCACATTGATGCTTTGGAATTGCTCAACTCTCTCCATAGAGGAGCTTTTCACGTTTTTGTGCAATTTGAGACATAACTTGGTCTATTCGCGTCTTTACCTTACGAAACGTGGCACGAAGGCTCAACTAGCAAGTTAGACCTTTAAGAGCACTCAATAGAGTACAACGGTCCACATTGATGCTTTGGAATTGCTCAACTCTCTCCATAGAGGAGCTTTTCACGTTTTTGTGCAATTTGAGACATAACTTGGTCTATTCGCGTCTTTACCTTACGAAACGTGGCACGAAGGCTCAACTAGCAAGTTAGACTTTAAGAGCACTCAATAGAGTACAACGGTCCACATTGATGCTTTGGAATTGCTCAACTCTCTCCATAGAGGAGCTTTTCACGTTTTTGTGCAATTTGAGACATAACTTGGTCTATTCGCGTCTTTACCTTACGAAACGTGGCACGAAGGCTCAACTAGCAAGTTAGACCTTTTAAGAGCACTCAATAGAGTACAACGGTCCACATTGATGCTTTGGAATTGCTCAACTCTCTCCATAGAGGAGCTTTTCACGTTTTTGTGCAATTTGAGACATAACTTGGTCTATTCGCGTCTTTACCTTACGAAACGTGGCACGAAGGCTCAACTAGCAAGTTAGACTTTCAAGAGCACTCAATAGAGTACAACGGTCCACATTGATGCTTTGGAATTGCTCAACTCTCTCCATAGAGGAGCTTTTCACGTTTTTGTGCAATTTGAGACATAACTTGGTCTATTCGCGTCTTTACCTTACGAAACGTGGCACGAAGGCTCAACTAGCAAGTTAGACCTTTAAGAGCACTCAATAGAGTACAACGGTCCACATTGATGCTTTGGAATTGCTCAACTCTCTCCATAGAGGAGCTTTTCACGTTTTTGTGAAATTTGAGACATAACTTGGTCTATTCGCGTCTTTACCTTACGAAACGTGGCACGAAGGCTCAACTAGCAAGTTAGACCTTTAAGAGCACTCAATAGAGTACAACGGTCCACATTGATGCTTTGGAATTGCTCAACTCTCTCCATAGAGGAGCTTTTCACGTTTTTGTGCAATTTGAGACATAACTTGGTCTATTCGCGTCTTTACCTTACGAAACGTGGCACGAAGGCTCAACTAGCAAGTTAGACTTTCAAGAGCACTCAATAGAGTACAACGGTCCACATTGATGCTTTGGAATTGCTCAACTCTCTCCATAGAGGAGCTTTTCACGTTTTTGTGCAATTTGAGACATAACTTGGTCTATTCGCGTCTTTACCTTACGAAACGTGGCACGAAGGCTCAACTAGCAAGTTAGACCTTTAAGAGCACTCAATAGAGTACAACGGTCCACATTGATGCTTTGGAATTGCTCAACTCTCTCCATAGAGGAGCTTTTCACGTTTTTGTGAAATTTGAGACATAACTTGGTCTATTCGCGTCTTTACCTTACGAAACGTGGCACGAAGGCTCAACTAGCAAGTTAGACTTTCAAGAGCACTCAATAGAGTACAACGGTCCACATTGATGCTTTGGAATTGCTCAACTCTCTCCATAGAGGAGCTTTTCACGTTTTTGTGCAATTTGAGACATAACTTGGTCTATTCGCGTCTTTACCTTACGAAACGTGGCACGAAGGCTCAACTAGCAAGTTAGACCTTTAAGAGCACTCAATAGAGTACAACGGTCCACATTGATGCTTTGGAATTGCTCAACTCTCTCCATAGAGGAGCTTTTCACGTTTTTGTGCAATTTGAGACATAACTTGGTCTATTCGCGTCTTTACCTTACGAAACGTGGCACGAAGGCTCAACTAGCAAGTTAGACTTTAAGAGCACTCAATAGAGTACAACGGTCCACATTGATGCTTTGGAATTGCTCAACTCTCTCCATAGAGGAGCTTTTCACGTTTTTGTGCAATTTGAGACATAACTTGGTCTATTCGCGTCTTTACCTTACGAAACGTGGCACGAAGGCTCAACTAGCAAGTTAGACTTTCAAGAGCACTCAATAGAGTACAACGGTCCACATTGATGCTTTGGAATTGCTCAACTCTCTCCATAGAGGAGCTTTTCACGTTTTTGTGCAATTTGAGACATAACTTGGTCTATTCGCGTCTTTACCTTACGAAACGTGGCACGAAGGCTCAACTAGCAAGTTAGACTTTAAGAGCACTCAATAGAGTACAACGGTCCACATTGATGCTTTGGAATTGCTCAACTCTCTCCATAGAGGAGCTTTTCACGTTTTTGTGCAATTTGAGACATAACTTGGTCTATTCGCGTCTTTACCTTACGAAACGTGGCACGAAGGCTCAACTAGCAAGTTAGACTTTCAAGAGCACTCAATAGAGTACAACGGTCCACATTGATGCTTTGGAATTGCTCAACTCTCTCCATAGAGGAGCTTTTCACGTTTTTGTGCAATTTGAGACATAACTTGGTCTATTCGCGTCTTTACCTTACGAAACGTGGCACGAAGGCTCAACTAGCAAGTTAGACTTTAAGAGCACTCAATAGAGTACAACGGTCCACATTGATGCTTTGGAATTGCTCAACTCTCTCCATAGAGGAGCTTTTCACGTTTTTGTGCAATTTGAGACATAACTTGGTCTATTCGCGTCTTTACCTTACGAAACGTGGCACGAAGGCTCAACTAGCAAGTTAGACTTTAAGAGCACTCAATAGAGTACAACGGTCCACATTGATGCTTTGGAATTGCTCAACTCTCTCCATAGAGGAGCTTTTCACGTTTTTGTGCAATTTGAGACATAACTTGGTCTATTCGCGTCTTTACCTTACGAAACGTGGCACGAAGGCTCAACTAGCAAGTTAGACTTTCAAGAGCACTCAATAGAGTACAACGGTCCACATTGATGCTTTGGAATTGCTCAACTCTCTCCATAGAGGAGCTTTTCACGTTTTTGTGCAATTTGAGACATAACTTGGTCTATTCGCGTCTTTACCTTACGAAACGTGGCACGAAGGCTCAACTAGCAAGTTAGACTTTTAAGAGCACTCAATAGAGTACAACGGTCCACATTGATGCTTTGGAATTGCTCAACTCTCTCCATAGAGGAGCTTTTCACGTTTTTGTGCAATTTGAGACATAACTTGGTCTATTCGCGTCTTTACCTTACGAAACGTGGCACGAAGGCTCAACTAGCAAGTTAGACTTTCAAGAGCACTCAATAGAGTACAACGGTCCACATTGATGCTTTGGAATTGCTCAACTCTCTCCATAGAGGAGCTTTTCACGTTTTTGTGCAATTTGAGACATAACTTGGTCTATTCGCGTCTTTACCTTACGAAACGTGGCACGAAGGCTCAACTAGCAAGTTAGACTTTAAGAGCACTCAATAGAGTACAACGGTCCACATTGATGCTTTGGAATTGCTCAACTCTCTCCATAGAGGAGCTTTTCACGTTTTTGTGCAATTTGAGACATAACTTGGTCTATTCGCGTCTTTACCTTACGAAACGTGGCACGAAGGCTCAACTAGCAAGTTAGACCTTTAAGAGCACTCAATAGAGTACAACGGTCCACATTGATGCTTTGGAATTGCTCAACTCTCTCCATAGAGGAGCTTTTCACGTTTTTGTGCAATTTGAGACATAACTTGGTCTATTCGCGTCTTTACCTTACGAAACGTGGCACGAAGGCTCAACTAGCAAGTTAGACTTTCAAGAGCACTCAATAGAGTACAACGGTCCACATTGATGCTTTGGAATTGCTCAACTCTCTCCATAGAGGAGCTTTTCACGTTTTCTGTGCAATTTGAGACATAACTTGGTCTATTCGCGTCTTTACCTTACGAAACGTGGCACGAAGGCTCAACTAGCAAGTTAGACCTTTAAGAGCACTCAATAGAGTACAACGGTCCACATTGATGCTTTGGAATTGCTCAACTCTCTCCATAGAGGAGCTTTTCACGTTTTTGTGCAATTTGAGACATAACTTGGTCTATTCGCGTCTTTACCTTACGAAACGTGGCACGAAGGCTCAACTAGCAAGTTAGACCTTTAAGAGCACTCAATAGAGTACAACGGTCCACATTGATGCTTTGGAATTGCTCAACTCTCTCCATAGAGGAGCTTTTCACGTTTTTGTGCAATTTGAGACATAACTTGGTCTATTCGCGTCTTTACCTTACGAAACGTGGCACGAAGGCTCAACTAGCAAGTTAGACTTTCAAGAGCACTCAATAGAGTACAACGGTCCACATTGATGCTTTGGAATTGCTCAACTCTCTCCATAGAGGAGCTTTTCACGTTTTTGTGCAATTTGAGACATAACTTGGTCTATTCGCGTCTTTACCTTACGAAACGTGGCACGAAGGCTCAACTAGCAAGTTAGACCTTTAAGAGCACTCAATAGAGTACAACGGTCCACATTGATGCTTTGGAATTGCTCAACTCTCTCCATAGAGGAGCTTTTCACGTTTTTGTGCAATTTGAGACATAACTTGGTCTATTCGCGTCTTTACCTACGAAACGTGGCACGAAGGCTCAACTAGCAAGTTAGACTTTCAAGAGCACTCAATAGAGTACAACGGTCCACATTGATGCTTTGGAATTGCTCAACTCTCTCCATAGAGGAGCTTTTCACGTTTTCTGTGCAATTTGAGACATAACTTGGTCTATTCGCGTCTTTACCTTACGAAACGTGGCACGAAGGCTCAACTAGCAAGTTAGACTTTAAGAGCACTCAATAGAGTACAACGGTCCACATTGATGCTTTGGAATTGCTCAACTCTCTCCATAGAGGAGCTTTTCACGTTTTTGTGCAATTTGAGACATAACTTGGTCTATTCGCGTCTTTACCTTACGAAACGTGGCACGAAGGCTCAACTAGCAAGTTAGACCTTTAAGAGCACTCAATAGAGTACAACGGTCCACATTGATGCTTTGGAATTGCTCAACTCTCTCCATAGAGGAGCTTTTCACGTTTTTGTGAAATTTGAGACATAACTTGGTCTATTCGCGTCTTTACCTTACGAAACGTGGCACGAAGGCTCAACTAGCAAGTTAGACTTTCAAGAGCACTCAATAGAGTACAACCGGTCCACATTGATGCTTTGGAATTGCTCAACTCTCTCCATAGAGGAGCTTTTCACGTTTTTGTGCAATTTGAGACATAACTTGGTCTATTCGCGTCTTTACCTTACGAAACGTGGCACGAAGGCTCAACTAGCAAGTTAGACTTTTAAGAGCACTCAATAGAGTACAACGGTCCACATTGATGCTTTGGAATTGCTCAACTCTCTCCATAGAGGAGCTTTTCACGTTTTTGTGAAATTTGAGACATAACTTGGTCTATTCGCGTCTTTACCTTACGAAACGTGGCACGAAGGCCTCAACTAGCAAGTTAGACTTTCAAGAGCACTCAATAGAGTACAACCGGTCCACATTGATGCTTTGGAATTGCTCAACTCTCTCCATAGAGGAGCTTTTCACGTTTTTGTGCAATTTGAGACATAACTTGGTCTATTCGCGTCTTTACCTTACGAAACGTGGCACGAAGGCTCAACTAGCAAGTTAGACCTTTAAGAGCACTCAATAGAGTACAACGGTCCACATTGATGCTTTGGAATTGCTCAACTCTCTCCATAGAGGAGCTTTTCACGTTTTTGTGCAATTTGAGACATAACTTGGTCTATTCGCGTCTTTACCTTACGAAACGTGGCACGAAGGCTCAGCTAGCAAGTTAGACTTTTAAGAGCACTCAATAGAGTACAACGGTCCACATTGATGCTTTGGAATTGCTCAACTCTCTCCATAGAGGAGCTTTTCACGTTTTTGTGCAATTTGAGACATAACTTGGTCTATTCGCGTCTTTACCTTACGAAACGTGGCACGAAGGCTCAACTAGCAAGTTAGACTTTTAAGAGCACTCAATAGAGTACAACGGTCCACATTGATGCTTTGGAATTGCTCAACTCTCTCCATAGAGGAGCTTTTCACGTTTTTGTGCAATTTGAGACATAACTTGGTCTATTCGCGTCTTTACCTTACGAAACGTGGCACGAAGGCTCAACTAGCAAGTTAGACTTTTAAGAGCACTCAATAGAGTACAACGGTCCACATTGATGCTTTGGAATTGCTCAACTCTCTCCATAGAGGAGCTTTTCACGTTTTTGTGCAATTTGAGACATAACTTGGTCTATTCGCGTCTTTACCTTACGAAACGTGGCACGAAGGCTCAACTAGCAAGTTAGACTTTCAAGAGCACTCAATAGAGTACAACGGTCCACATTGATGCTTTGGAATTGCTCAACTCTCTCCATAGAGGAGCTTTTCACGTTTTTGTGCAATTTGAGACATAACTTGGTCTATTCGCGTCTTTACCTTACGAAACGTGGCACGAAGGCTCAACTAGCAAGTTAGACCTTTAAGAGCACTCAATAGAGTACAACGGTCCACATTGATGCTTTGGAATTGCTCAACTCTCTCCATAGAGGAGCTTTTCACGTTTTTGTGCAATTTGAGACATAACTTGGTCTATTCGCGTCTTTACCTTACGAAACGTGGCACGAAGGCTCAACTAGCAAGTTAGACTTTAAGAGCACTCAATAGAGTACAACGGTCCACATTGATGCTTTGGAATTGCTCAACTCTCTCCATAGAGGAGCTTTTCACGTTTTTGTGCAATTTGAGACATAACTTGGTCTATTCGCGTCTTTACCTTACGAAACGTGGCACGAAGGCTCAACTAGCAAGTTAGACTTTCAAGAGCACTCAATAGAGTACAACCGGTCCACATTGATGCTTTGGAATTGCTCAACTCTCTCCATAGAGGAGCTTTTCACGTTTTTGTGCAATTTGAGACATAACTTGGTCTATTCGCGTCTTTACCTTACGAAACGTGGCACGAAGGCTCAACTAGCAAGTTAGACTTTTAAGAGCACTCAATAGAGTACAACGGTCCACATTGATGCTTTGGAATTGCTCAACTCTCTCCATAGAGGAGCTTTTCACGTTTTTGTGCAATTTGAGACATAACTTGGTCTATTCGCGTCTTTACCTTACGAAACGTGGCACGAAGGCTCAACTAGCAAGTTAGACTTTCAAGAGCACTCAATAGAGTACAACGGTCCACATTGATGCTTTGGAATTGCTCAACTCTCTCCATAGAGGAGCTTTTCACGTTTTTGTGCAATTTGAGACATAACTTGGTCTATTCGCGTCTTTACCTTACGAAACGTGGCACGAAGGCTCAACTAGCAAGTTAGACCTTTAAGAGCACTCAATAGAGTACAACGGTCCACATTGATGCTTTGGAATTGCTCAACTCTCTCCATAGAGGAGCTTTTCACGTTTTTGTGCAATTTGAGACATAACTTGGTCTATTCGCGTCTTTACCTTACGAAACGTGGCACGAAGGCTCAACTAGCAAGTTAGACTTTCAAGAGCACTCAATAGAGTACAACGGTCCACATTGATGCTTTGGAATTGCTCAACTCTCTCCATAGAGGAGCTTTTCACGTTTTTGTGCAATTTGAGACATAACTTGGTCTATTCGCGTCTTTACCTTACGAAACGTGGCACGAAGGCTCAACTAGCAAGTTAGACTTTTAAGAGCACTCAATAGAGTACAACGGTCCACATTGATGCTTTGGAATTGCTCAACTCTCTCCATAGAGGAGCTTTTCACGTTTTTGTGCAATTTGAGACATAACTTGGTCTATTCGCGTCTTTACCTTACGAAACGTGGCACGAAGGCTCAACTAGCAAGTTAGACCTTTAAGAGCACTCAATAGAGTACAACGGTCCACATTGATGCTTTGGAATTGCTCAACTCTCTCCATAGAGGAGCTTTTCACGTTTTTGTGCAATTTGAGACATAACTTGGTCTATTCGCGTCTTTACCTTACGAAACGTGGCACGAAGGCTCAACTAGCAAGTTAGACTTTCAAGAGCACTCAATAGAGTACAACGGTCCACATTGATGCTTTGGAATTGCTCAACTCTCTCCATAGAGGAGCTTTTCACGTTTTTGTGCAATTTGAGACATAACTTGGTCTATTCGCGTCTTTACCTTACGAAACGTGGCACGAAGGCTCAACTAGCAAGTTAGACTTTTAAGAGCACTCAATAGAGTACAACGGTCCACATTGATGCTTTGGAATTGCTCAACTCTCTCCATAGAGGAGCTTTTCACGTTTTTGTGCAATTTGAGACATAACTTGGTCTATTCGCGTCTTTACCTTACGAAACGTGGCACGAAGGCTCAGCTAGCAAGTTAGACTTTTAAGAGCACTCAATAGAGTACAACGGTCCACATTGATGCTTTGGAATTGCTCAACTCTCTCCATAGAGGAGCTTTTCACGTTTTTGTGCAATTTGAGACATAACTTGGTCTATTCGCGTCTTTACCTTACGAAACGTGGCACGAAGGCTCAACTAGCAAGTTAGACTTTTAAGAGCACTCAATAGAGTACAACGGTCCACATTGATGCTTTGGAATTGCTCAACTCTCTCCATAGAGGAGCTTTTCACGTTTTTGTGCAATTTGAGACATAACTTGGTCTATTCGCGTCTTTACCTTACGAAACGTGGCACGAAGGCTCAACTAGCAAGTTAGACTTTAAGAGCACTCAATAGAGTACAACGGTCCACATTGATGCTTTGGAATTGCTCAACTCTCTCCATAGAGGAGCTTTTCACGTTTTTGTGCAATTTGAGACATAACTTGGTCTATTCGCGTCTTTACCTTACGAAACGTGGCACGAAGGCTCAACTAGCAAGTTAGACTTTCAAGAGCACTCAATAGAGTACAACGGTCCACATTGATGCTTTGGAATTGCTCAACTCTCTCCATAGAGGAGCTTTTCACGTTTTTGTGCAATTTGAGACATAACTTGGTCTATTCGCGTCTTTACCTTACGAAACGTGGCACGAAGGCTCAACTAGCAAGTTAGACTTTAAGAGCACTCAATAGAGTACAACGGTCCACATTGATGCTTTGGAATTGCTCAACTCTCTCCATAGAGGAGCTTTTCACGTTTTTGTGCAATTTGAGACATAACTTGGTCTATTCGCGTCTTTACCTTACGAAACGTGGCACGAAGGCTCAACTAGCAAGTTAGACTTTTAAGAGCACTCAATAGAGTACAACGGTCCACATTGATGCTTTGGAATTGCTCAACTCTCTCCATAGAGGAGCTTTTCACGTTTTTGTGCAATTTGAGACATAACTTGGTCTATTCGCGTCTTTACCTTACGAAACGTGGCACGAAGGCTCAGCTAGCAAGTTAGACTTTTAAGAGCACTCAATAGAGTACAACGGTCCACATTGATGCTTTGGAATTGCTCAACTCTCTCCATAGAGGAGCTTTTCACGTTTTTGTGCAATTTGAGACATAACTTGGTCTATTCGCGTCTTTACCCTTACGAAACGTGGCACGAAGGCTCAACTAGCAAGTTAGACTTTTAAGAGCACTCAATAGAGTACAACGGTCCACATTGATGCTTTGGAATTGCTCAACTCTCTCCATAGAGGAGCTTTTCACGTTTTTGTGCAATTTGAGACATAACTTGGTCTATTCGCGTCTTTACCTTACGAAACGTGGCACGAAGGCTCAACTAGCAAGTTAGACTTTTAAGAGCACTCAATAGAGTACAACGGTCCACATTGATGCTTTGGAATTGCTCAACTCTCTCCATAGAGGAGCTTTTCACGTTTTTGTGCAATTTGAGACATAACTTGGTCTATTCGCGTCTTTACCTTACGAAACGTGGCACGAAGGCTCAAGCTAGCAAGTTAGACTTTTAAGAGCACTCAATAGAGTACAACGGTCCACATTGATGCTTTGGAATTGCTCAACTCTCTCCATAGAGGAGCTTTTCACGTTTTTGTGCAATTTGAGACATAACTTGGTCTATTCGCGTCTTTACCTTACGAAACGTGGCACGAAGGCTCAACTAGCAAGTTAGACTTTTAAGAGCACTCAATAGAGTACAACGGTCCACATTGATGCTTTGGAATTGCTCAACTCTCTCCATAGAGGAGCTTTTCACGTTTTTGTGCAATTTGAGACATAACTTGGTCTATTCGCGTCTTTACCTTACGAAACGTGGCACGAAGGCTCAACTAGCAAGTTAGACTTTAAGAGCACTCAATAGAGTACAACGGTCCACATTGATGCTTTGGAATTGCTCAACTCTCTCCATAGAGGAGCTTTTCACGTTTTTGTGCAATTTGAGACATAACTTGGTCTATTCGCGTCTTTACCTTACGAAACGTGGCACGAAGGCTCAACTAGCAAGTTAGACTTTTAAGAGCACTCAATAGAGTACAACGGTCCACATTGATGCTTTGGAATTGCTCAACTCTCTCCATAGAGGAGCTTTTCACGTTTTTGTGCAATTTGAGACATAACTTGGTCTATTCGCGTCTTTACCCTTACGAAACGTGGCACGAAGGCTCAACTAGCAAGTTAGACTTTTAAGAGCACTCAATAGAGTACAACGGTCCACATTGATGCTTTGGAATTGCTCAACTCTCTCCATAGAGGAGCTTTTCACGTTTTTGTGAAATTTGAGACATAACTTGGTCTATTCGCGTCTTTACCTTACGAAACGTGGCACGAAGGCTCAACTAGCAAGTTAGACTTTTAAGAGCACTCAATAGAGTACAACCGGTCCACATTGATGCTTTGGAATTGCTCAACTCTCTCCATAGAGGAGCTTTTCACGTTTTTGTGCAATTTGAGACATAACTTGGTCTATTCGCGTCTTTACCTTACGAAACGTGGCACGAAGGCTCAACTAGCAAGTTAGACTTTCAAGAGCACTCAATAGAGTACAACGGTCCACATTGATGCTTTGGAATTGCTCAACTCTCTCCATAGAGGAGCTTTTCACGTTTTTGTGCAATTTGAGACATAACTTGGTCTATTCGCGTCTTTACCTTACGAAACGTGGCACGAAGGCTCAACTAGCAAGTTAGACTTTTAAGAGCACTCAATAGAGTACAACGGTCCACATTGATGCTTTGGAATTGCTCAACTCTCTCCATAGAGGAGCTTTTCACGTTTTTGTGCAATTTGAGACATAACTTGGTCTATTCGCGTCTTTACCTTACGAAACGTGGCACGAAGGCTCAACTAGCAAGTTAGACTTTAAGAGCACTCAATAGAGTACAACGGTCCACATTGATGCTTTGGAATTGCTCAACTCTCTCCATAGAGGAGCTTTTCACGTTTTTGTGCAATTTGAGACATAACTTGGTCTATTCGCGTCTTTACCTTACGAAACGTGGCACGAAGGCTCAAGCTAGCAAGTTAGACTTTCAAGAGCACTCAATAGAGTACAACGGTCCACATTGATGCTTTGGAATTGCTCAACTCTCTCCATAGAGGAGCTTTTCACGTTTTTGTGAATTTGAGACATAACTTGGTCTATTCGCGTCTTTACCTTACGAAACGTGGCACGAAGGCTCAACTAGCAAGTTAGACTTTAAGAGCACTCAATAGAGTACAACGGTCCACATTGATGCTTTGGAATTGCTCAACTCTCTCCATAGAGGAGCTTTTCACGTTTTTGTGCAATTTGAGACATAACTTGGTCTATTCGCGTCTTTACCCTTACGAAACGTGGCACGAAGGCTCAACTAGCAAGTTAGACTTTTAAGAGCACTCAATAGAGTACAACGGTCCACATTGATGCTTTGGAATTGCTCAACTCTCTCCATAGAGGAGCTTTTCACGTTTTTGTGCAATTTGAGACATAACTTGGTCTATTCGCGTCTTTACCTTACGAAACGTGGCACGAAGGCTCAACTAGCAAGTTAGACTTTAAGAGCACTCAATAGAGTACAACGGTCCACATTGATGCTTTGGAATTGCTCAACTCTCTCCATAGAGGAGCTTTTCACGTTTTTGTGCAATTTGAGACATAACTTGGTCTATTCGCGTCTTTACCTTACGAAACGTGGCACGAAGGCTCAACTAGCAAGTTAGACTTTTAAGAGCACTCAATAGAGTACAACGGTCCACATTGATGCTTTGGAATTGCTCAACTCTCTCCATAGAGGAGCTTTTCACGTTTTTGTGCAATTTGAGACATAACTTGGTCTATTCGCGTCTTTACCTTACGAAACGTGGCACGAAGGCTCAACTAGCAAGTTAGACTTTTAAGAGCACTCAATAGAGTACAACGGTCCACATTGATGCTTTGGAATTGCTCAACTCTCTCCATAGAGGAGCTTTTCACGTTTTTGTGCAATTTGAGACATAACTTGGTCTATTCGCGTCTTTACCTTACGAAACGTGGCACGAAGGCTCAACTAGCAAGTTAGACTTTCAAGAGCACTCAATAGAGTACAACGGTCCACATTGATGCTTTGGAATTGCTCAACTCTCTCCATAGAGGAGCTTTTCACGTTTTTGTGCAATTTGAGACATAACTTGGTCTATTCGCGTCTTTACCTTACGAAACGTGGCACGAAGGCTCAACTAGCAAGTTAGACTTTAAGAGCACTCAATAGAGTACAACGGTCCACATTGATGCTTTGGAATTGCTCAACTCTCTCCATAGAGGAGCTTTTCACGTTTTTGTGCAATTTGAGACATAACTTGGTCTATTCGCGTCTTTACCTTACGAAACGTGGCACGAAGGCTCAACTAGCAAGTTAGACTTTAAGAGCACTCAATAGAGTACAACGGTCCACATTGATGCTTTGGAATTGCTCAACTCTCTCCATAGAGGAGCTTTTCACGTTTTTGTGCAATTTGAGACATAACTTGGTCTATTCGCGTCTTTACCTACGAAACGTGGCACGAAGGCTCAACTAGCAAGTTAGACCTTTAAGAGCACTCAATAGAGTACAACGGTCCACATTGATGCTTTGGAATTGCTCAACTCTCTCCATAGAGGAGCTTTTCACGTTTTTGTGCAATTTGAGACATAACTTGGTCTATTCGCGTCTTTACCTTACGAAACGTGGCACGAAGGCTCAACTAGCAAGTTAGACCTTTTAAGAGCACTCAATAGAGTACAACGGTCCACATTGATGCTTTGGAATTGCTCAACTCTCTCCATAGAGGAGCTTTTCACGTTTTTGTGCAATTTGAGACATAACTTGGTCTATTCGCGTCTTTACCTTACGAAACGTGGCACGAAGGCTCAACTAGCAAGTTAGACTTTTAAGAGCACTCAATAGAGTACAACGGTCCACATTGATGCTTTGGAATTGCTCAACTCTCTCCATAGAGGAGCTTTTCACGTTTTTGTGCAATTTGAGACATAACTTGGTCTATTCGCGTCTTTACCTTACGAAACGTGGCACGAAGGCTCAGCTAGCAAGTTAGACTTTTAAGAGCACTCAATAGAGTACAACGGTCCACATTGATGCTTTGGAATTGCTCAACTCTCTCCATAGAGGAGCTTTTCACGTTTTTGTGCAATTTGAGACATAACTTGGTCTATTCGACGTCTTTACCTTCCGAAACGTGGCACGAAGGCTCAACTAGCAAGTTAGACTTTCAAGAGCACTCAATAGAGTACAACCAGGTCCACATTGATGCTTTGGAATTGCTCAACTCTCTCCATAGAGGAGCTTTTCACGTTTTCTGTGCAATTTGAGACATAACTTGGTCTATTCGCGTCTTTACCTTACGAAACGTGGCACGAAGGCTCAACTAGCAAGTTAGACTTTTAAGAGCACTCAATAGAGTACAACGGTCCACATTGATGCTTTGGAATTGCTCAACTCTCTCCATAGAGGAGCTTTTCACGTTTTTGTGCAATTTGAGACATAACTTGGTCTATTCGCGTCTTTACCTTACGAAACGTGGCACGAAGGCTCAACTAGCAAGTTATACTTTCAAGAGCACTCAATAGAGTACAACGGTCCACATTGATGCTTTGGAATTGCTCAACTCTCTCCATAGAGGAGCTTTTCACGTTTTTGTGAAATTTGAGACATAACTTGGTCTATTCGCGTCTTTACCTTACGAAACGTGGCACGAAGGCTCAACTAGCAAGTTAGACTTTTAAGAGCACTCAATAGAGTACAACGGTCCACATTGATGCTTTGGAATTGCTCAACTCTCTCCATAGAGGAGCTTTTCACGTTTTTGTGCAATTTGAGACATAACTTGGTCTATTCGCGTCTTTACCTTACGAAACGTGGCACGAAGGCTCAACTAGCAAGTTAGACTTTTAAGAGCACTCAATAGAGTACAACGGTCCACATTGATGCTTTGGAATTGCTCAACTCTCTCCATAGAGGAGCTTTTCACGTTTTTGTGCAATTTGAGACATAACTTGGTCTATTCGCGTCTTTACCTTACGAAACGTGGCACGAAGGCTCAACTAGCAAGTTAGACTTTCAAGAGCACTCAATAGAGTACAACCGGTCCACATTGATGCTTTGGAATTGCTCAACTCTCTCCATAGAGGAGCTTTTCACGTTTCTTGTGCAATTTGAGACATAACTTGGTCTATTCGCGTCTTTACCTTACGAAACGTGGCACGAAGGCTCAACTAGCAAGTTAGACCTTTAAGAGCACTCAATAGAGTACAACGGTCCACATTGATGCTTTGGAATTGCTCAACTCTCTCCATAGAGGAGCTTTTCACGTTTTTGTGCAATTTGAGACATAACTTGGTCTATTCGCGTCTTTACCCTACGAAACGTGGCACGAAGGCTCAACTAGCAAGTTAGACCTTTAAGAGCACTCAGTAGAGTACAACGGTCCACATTGATGCTTTGGAATTGCTCAACTCTCTCCATAGAGGAGCTTTTCACGTTTTTGTGCAATTTGAGACATAACTTGGTCTATTCGCGTCTTTACCCTACGAAACGTGGCACGAAGGTTCAACTAGCAAGTTAGACTTTAAGAGCACTCAATAGAGTACAACGGTCCACATTGATGCTTTGGAATTGCTCAACTCTCTCCATAGAGGAGCTTTTCACGTTTTTGTGCAATTTGAGACATAACTTGGTCTATTCGCGTCTTTACCTTACGAAACGTGGCACGAAGGCTCAACTAGCAAGTTAGACTTTTAAGAGCACTCAATAGAGTACAACGGTCCACATTGATGCTTTGGAATTGCTCAACTCTCTCCATAGAGGAGCTATTCACGTTTTTGTGAAATTTGAGACATAACTTGGTCTATTCACGTCTTTACCTTCCGAAACGTGGCACGAAGGCTCAACTAGCAAGTTAGACTTTCAAGAGCACTCAATAGAGTACAACCGGTCCACATTGATGCTTTGGAATTGCTCAACTCTTTCCATAGAGGAGCTTTTCACGTTTCTGTGCAATTTGAGACATAACTTGGTCTATTCGCGTCTTTACCTTACGAAACGTGGCACGAAGGCTCAACTAGCAAGTTAGACCTTTAAGAGCACTCAATTGAGTACAACGGTCCACATTGATGCTTTGGAATTGCTCAACTCTCTCCATAGAGGAGCTTTTCACGTTTTTGTGCAATTTCAGACATAACTTGGTCTATTCGCGTCTTTACCCTACGAAACGTGGCACGAAGGCTCAACTAGCAAGTTAGACCTTTAAGAGCACTCAGTAGAGTACAACGGTCCACATTGATGCTTTGGAATTGCTCAACTCTCTCCATAGAGGAGCGTTTCACGTTTTTGTGCAATTTGAGACATAACTTGGTCTATTCGCGTCTTTACCCTTACGAAACGTGGCACGAAGGCTCAACTAGCAAGTTAGACTTTTAAGAGCACTCAATAGAGTACAACGGTCCACATTGATGCTTTGGAATTGCTCAACTCTCTCCATAGAGGAGCCTTTTCACGTTTTGTGCAATTGAGACATAACTTGGTCTATTCGCGTCTTTACCTTACGAAACGTGGCACGAAGGCTCAACTAGCAAGTTAGACCTTTAAGAGCACTCAATAGAGTACAACCGGTCCACATTGATGCTTTGGAATTGCTCAACTCTCTCCATAGAGGAGCTTTTCACGTTTTTGTGCAATTTGAGACATAACTTGGTCTATTCGCGTCTTTACCTTACGAACGTGGCACGAAGGCTCAACTAGCAAGTTAGACTTTTCAAGAGCACTCAATAGAGTACAACCGGTCCACATTGATGCTTTGGAATTGCTCAACTCTCTCCATAGAGGAGCTTTTCACGTTTTCTGTGCAATTTGAGACATAACTTGGTCTATTCGCGTCTTTACCTTACGAAACGTGGCACGAAGGCTCAACTAGCAAGTTAGACCTTTAAGAGCACTCAATAGAGTACAACGGTCCACATTGATGCTTTGGAATTGCTCAACTCTCTCCATAGAGGAGCTTTTCACGTTTTTGTGCAATTTGAGACATAACTTGGTCTATTCGCGTCTTTACCTACGAAACGTGGCACGAAGGCTTCAACTAGCAAGTTAGACTTTTAAGAGCACTCAATAGAGTACAACGGTCCACATTGATGCTTTGGAATTGCTCAACTCTCTCCATAGAGGAGCTTTTCACGTTTTTGTGCAATTTGAGACATAACTTGGTCTATTCGCGTCTTTACCTTACGAAACGTGGCACGAAGGCTCAGCTAGCAAGTTAGACTTTTAAGAGCACTCAATAGAGTACAACGGTCCACATTGATGCTTTGGAATTGCTCAACTCTCTCCATAGAGGAGCTTTTCACGTTTTTGTGCAATTTGAGACATAACTTGGTGTATTCGCGTCTTTACCTTACGAAACGTGGCACGAAGGCTCAACTAGCAAGTTAGACTTTTAAGAGCACTCAATAGAGTACAACGGTCCACATTGATGCTTTGGAATTGCTCAACTCTCTCCATAGAGGAGCTTTTCACGTTTTTGTGAAATTTGAGACATAACTTGGTCTATTCGCGTCTTTACCTTACGAAACGTGGCACGAAGGCTTCAACTAGCAAGTTAGACCTTTAAGAGCACTCAATAGAGTACAACGGTCCACATTGATGCTTTGGAATTGCTCAACTCTCTCCATAGAGGAGCCTTTTCACGTTTTTTGTGAAATTTGAGACATAACTTGGTCTATTCGCGTCTTTACCTTCCGAAACGTGGCACGAAGGCTCAACTAGCAAGTTAGACTTTCAAGAGCACTCAATAGAGTACAACCGGTCCACATTGATGCTTTGGAATTGCTCAACTCTCTCCATAGAGGAGCTTTTCACGTTTTTGTGCAATTTGAGACATAACTTGGTCTATTCGCGTCTTTACCTTACGAAACGTGGCACGAAGGCTCAACTAGCAAGTTAGACTTTTAAGTAGCACTCAATAGAGTACAACGGTCCACATTGATGCTTTGGAATTGCTCAACTCTCTCCATAGAGGAGCCTTTTCACGTTTTTGTGAAATTTGAGACATAACTTGGTCTATTCGCGTCTTTACCTTCCGAAACGTGGCACGAAGGCTCAGCTAGCAAGTTAGACTTTCAAGAGCACTCAATAGAGTACAACGGTCCACATTGATGCTTTGGAATTGCTCAACTCTCTCCATAGAGGAGCTTTTCACGTTTTTGTGCAATTGAGACATAACTTGGTCTATTCGCGTCTTTACCTTACGAAACGTGGCACGAAGGCTCAGCTAGCAAGTTAGACTTTAAGAGCACTCAATAGAGTACAACGGTCCACATTGATGCTTTGGAATTGCTCAACTCTCTCCATAGAGGAGCTTTTCACGTTTTTGTGCAATTTGAGACATAACTTGGTCTATTCGCGTCTTTACCTACGAAACGTGGCACGAAGGCTCAACTAGCAAGTTAGACTTTCAAGAGCACTCAATAGAGTACAACGGTCCACATTGATGCTTTGGAATTGCTCAACTCTCTCCATAGAGGAGCTTTTCACGTTTTTGTGCAATTTGAGACATAACTTGGTCTATTCGCGTCTTTTACCTTACGAAACGTGGCACGAAGGCTCAACTAGCAAGTTAGACTTTTAAGAGCACTCAATAGAGTACAACGGTGCACATTGATGCTTTGGAATTGCTCAACTCTCTCCAGAGAGGAGCTTTTCACGTTTTTGTGCAATTTGAGACATAACTTGGTCTATTCGCGTCTTTACCCTACGAAACGTGGCACGAAGGCTCAACTAGCAAGTTAGACTTTAAGAGCACTCAATAGAGTACAACGGTCCACATTGATGCTTTGGAATTGCTCAACTCTCTCCATAGAGGAGCTTTTCACGTTTTTGTGCAATTTGAGACATAACTTGGTCTATTCGCAGTCTTTACCTTACGAAACGTGGCACGAAGGCTCACTAGCAAGTTAGACTTTCAAGAGCACTCAATAGAGTACAACGGTCCACATTGATGCTTTGGAATTGCTCAACTCTCTCCATAGAGGAGCTTTTCACGTTTTTGTGCAATTTGAGACATAACTTGGTCTATTCGCGTCTTTACCTTACGAAACGTTGGCACGAAGGCTCAACTAGCAAGTTAGACCTTTAAGAGCACTCAATAGAGTACAACTGTCCACATTGATGCTTTGGAATTGCTCAACTCTCTCCATAGAGGAGCTTTTCACGTTTTTGTGCAATTTGAGACATAACTTGGTCTATTCGCGTCTTTACCTTACGAAACGTGGCACGAAGGCTCAGCTAGCAAGTTAGACTTTTAAGAGCACTCAATAGAGTACAAACGGTCCACATTGATGCTTTGGAATTGCTCAACTCTCTCCATAGAGGAGCTTTTCACGTTTTTGTGCAATTTGAGACATAACTTGGTTCTATTCGCGTCTTTACCCTACGAAACGTGGCACGAAGGCTCACCTAGCAAGTTAGACTTTTAAGAGCACTCAATAGAGTACAACGGTCCACATTGATGCTTTGGAATTGCTCAACTCTCTCCATAGAGACTTTTCACGTTTTTGTGCAATTTGAGACATAACTTGGTCTATTCGCGTCTTTACCTTAACGACG
>NW_024056212.1:12500-15000 GCF_013401445.1 Tripterygium wilfordii | reverse complement strand
AGAAATGAGCGGGACTACGTTTTTTGAGAAATTGATGTCTCCTACTGCCAGTTTGAGAAACGGACTTAAGGCATATATATAGGGGGTACTGAGGTTAACCTTCAGACCCCCGCGCGCGCTATGGGGCCGCGCGCGCTGACGGGGTGAGAAATGAGCGGGACTACGTTTTTTGAGAAATTGATGTCTCCTACTGCCAGTTTGAGAAACGGACTTAAGGCATATATATAGGGGGTACTGAGGTTAACCTTCAGACCCCCGCGCGCGCTATGGGGCCGCGCGCGCTGACGGGGTGAGAAATGAGCGGGACTACGTTTTTTGAGAAATTGATGTCTCCTACTGCCAGTTTGAGAAACGGACTTAAGGCATATATATAGGGGGTACTGAGGTTAACCTTCAGACCCCCGCGCGCGCTCTGGGGCCGCGCGCGCGCTGACGGGGTGAGAAATGAGCGGGACTACGTTTTTTGAGAAATTGATGTCTCCTACTGCCAGTTTGAGAAACGGACTTAAGGCATATATATAGGGGGTACTGAGGTTAACCTTCAGACCCCCGCGCGCTATGGTGGCCGCGCTCGCGCTGACGGGGTGAGAAATGAGCGGGACTACGTTTTTTGAGAAATTGATGTCTCCTACTGCCAGTTTGAGAAACGGACTTAAGGCATATATATAGGGGGTACTGAGGTTAACCTTCAGACCCCCGCGCGCTATGGGGCCGCGCGCGCTGACGGGGTGAGAAATGAGCGGGACTACGTTTTTTGAGAAATTGATGTCTCCTACTGCCAGTTTGAGAAACGGACTTAAGGCATATATATAGGGGGTTCTGAGGTTAACCTTCAGACCCCCGCGCGCGCTATGGGGCCGCGCGCGCTGACGGGTTGAGAAATGAGCGGGACTACGTTTTTTGAGAAATTGATGTCTCCTACTGCCAGTTTGAGAAACGGACTTAAGGCATATATATAGGGGGTACTGAGGTTAACCTTCAGACCCCCGCGCGCGCTATGGGGCCGCGCGCGCTGACGGGGTGAGAAATGAGCGGGACTACGTTTTTTGAGAAATTGATGTCTCCTACTGCCAGTTTGAGAAACGGACTTAAGGCATATATATAGGGGGTACTGAGGTTAACCTTCAGACCCCCGCGCGCGCTATGGGGCCGCGCGCGCTGACGGGGTGAGAAATGAGCGGGACTACGTTTTTTGAGAAATTGATGTCTCCTACTGCCAGTTTGAGAAACGGACTTAAGGCATATATATAGGGGGTACTGAGGTTAACCTTCAGACCCCCGCGCGCGCTATGGGGCCGCGCGCGCTGACGGGGTGAGAAATGAGCGGGACTACGTTTTTTGAGAAATTGATGTCTCCTACTGCCAGTTTGAGAAACGGACTTAAGGCATATATAGGGGGTACTGAGGTTAACCTTCAGACCCCCGCGCGCGCTAGGGGGCGCGCGTGCTGACGGGGTGAGAAATGAGCGGGACTACGTTTTTTGAGAAATTGATGTCTCCTACTGCCAGTTTGAGAAACGGACTTAAGACATATATAGGGGGTACTGAGGTTAACCTTCAGACCCCCGCGGCGCGCGCTAGGGGCCGCGCGTGCTCTGACGGGATGAGAAATGGGGGGGACTACGTTTTTTGAGAAATTGATGTCTCCTACTGCCAGTTTGGAAAACGGACTTAAGACATATATATAGGGGGGTAGTCCGGTGGGTCGAAAGACCTCCCCTCCTATATCGGACGTGGGCTTCGGTTAGGGGTGCTTGGCGTGGACTACAGCCTATATAGCACCCCATGTGGGATTCGGAAGGTCGGAAATCGAGGTGTGTGGGTGCTCGGCAAGGATCGCTTTCTCGAGCGCCCACTTGCGGGATATGAAATTGCGGGTGATTGCTCGTTCCTCGCACGCTGCGTGTGCTTGGGGCTCTTCCGCTGCTGACGGGATGAGAAATGGGGGGGACTACGCTTTTTGAGAAATTGATGTCTCCTACTGCCAGTTTGGAAAACGGACTTAAGACATATATATAGGGGGGTAGTCCGGTGGGTCGAAGACCTCCCCTCCTATATGGGACGTGGGCTTCGGTTAGGGGTGCTTGGCGCGGACTACAGCCTATATAGCACCCCACGTGGATTCGGAAGGTCGGAAACCGAAGCCGTGGGCGCTCGGCAAGGATGCCCTTGCCGAGCGCCCACACGTGGGAATCGGAATTTCGCTGGATTGGTCGTGTCTTGCACAATGAGCGGATTGGATGCGTGGGCATGGTGTGGGCATCCTATCCAAATCGCTCGACGTCTTGATCCGCTCACGAGTGCTTGGCTTGGCCTTTCAGCTCGGGGTGCTTGGCTTGGGCAACTGAGCTGGGCGCTCCTTGTCGGAATCGAAAGTGGGCGCTCGGCAAGGATGCCCTTGCCCAGCGCCCATACGTGGGAATCGGAATTTCGCTGGATTGGTTGTGTCTTGCACAATGAGCGGATTGGATGCGTGGGCATTGGTGTGGGCATCCTATCC